>NC_080069.1:113270290-113516659 GCF_949987535.1 Balaenoptera acutorostrata | reverse complement strand
AGCAAAAACCATTTCAGCACTAAAAAAAAAAAGCTGTCATTCCGCCTGTCTTTGCTCACGCTTTTCCCTCTTCTCTGTCCGAAAAATGTGTTCTTCACTGAGGCTCCAAACATATTCCATTCCCCCAGGATTCTCTCTCTCCTCGGTACTTCTATGGTACTTGTTACAAATGTATGGTTATTATAGCACTTACCACACTGCATTTTAAATGTCCATCTTCTCTACTAGACTGTGAACTTCTTAGAGGCTGGGGTGATGTCCTATTCAACCTAGCCAGCACCTCAACGCATATAGCAGGCACTCACTAAACACTGTTAGTGCTATTCATTTTTCTTTCTGGGAAAAAAAATCTTTTGGCAAAGATGCCAAAATACAATCCTTTCCACAATGCCAGTGATAACTTTTCTGATAAGAGGGATTACTCTGAAACCATTTGTGGGTTCTTTGGAATTTTCATTTGTATTTTCCTTGGCAGCAGATGATTACAACTCATCTCTTCTGAACGTTATCATTAACAGAATATTGACATCAAACAGTCCTGTGGGTTACTCTTTGGTTCTGTAGTTGTTCTTCAGAGTCTTGTTCTTATGGTTAATATTTATAGTTCATGTAAGTTGTGGGGGGAAAGGGGAATTCCGATAGATTCAGGACGCTATTCCCTGTGTTTGACAAACTTATTTCTGATGAAACTCTCTTTATTCTCCATTTTTTTTCCCCAAGGTTCTTCTGTGTCCCAAGAAAGCAACTCAGAAATGGGTATATTTAAATTTCAGATCACTTAGCAAAATGTGATGCCAACGTTTATTAGATGACAAGTTAATATACACATGGGATTTTATCATTAGCTTTTGGTGAAACTATAGCTTTAAAAATATATACATATATATATTTTACATAGCAGGCACTCACCAATCACTGTTTATGTTTTTATATATAACCATGCTTTCATAAATTCAGGTAGAATTCAATATAATCTCATTATATCCCCCACTTTGTCAAAGCTCATCTGATGAGAGGGCTACAGAATGAGAAACACATACGCTTTTCCAAAGACAAGAAGCACAGAGGGATTTAGAAATGATCTTTTGGGGCTTCCCTGGTGGCGCAGTGGTTGAGAATCTGCCTGCTAATGCAGGGGACACGGGTTCGAGCCCTGGTCTGGGAGGATCCCACATGCCGCGGAGCGGCTGGGCCCGTGAGCCACAGCTGCTGAGCCTGCGCGTCTGGAGCCTGTGCCCCGCAACAGGAGGGGCCGCGATAGTGAAAGGCCCGCGCACCGCAATGAAGAGTGGCCCCCGCTTGCCGCAACTGGAGAAAGCCCTCGCACGAACCGAAGACCCAACACAGCCAAAAATAAAATAAATAAATAAATAAAGTAGGGAAAAAAAAAATTAAAAAAAAAAAAAAAAAAAAAAAAAAAGAAATGATCTTTTGTAATTTAATGAGACCACTTTCCACCTATCAAATCAGTAAAAATTAACGAATTAATACCCATTTTGTTAAGACTAGTAGTAATATACGCCAACACAGCTCTGTGGAATGCAGTTTGACAAAACTGATGAAGGTACCAATCGACAGTCGATTAGTCAAAAAAGAATAGAGGCCTCACAGTTAGACAGAGTTTGGCTGAAATCCCACAACTGCTAATGTCTCGGTCTGGCTCTTAGGCCCATTGCTTATATTCCTTATTTGTAAGATGAGAATAATCATAGTATTTATATAATAGAGCTGATGAATTATTCTCAGTCCTCTCAAGTAAAGTGCTCAGCATATGGCTTAATCAATTATGTACTAAGATAAAAATGTATTGAATTTCTATAGGTAGAGAATGGAGGGGGGGGCATTTTTCAGGCTCATAGAAAAGCTAGAAGGAATGCTTTATATTTCAAACATTTCCCGAAAGTTTGAAAGTACTTTCATGTACATAATACATTTGGGAAATGTTTGAAATATAAGGTTCATGGGGGCTGTAATGAAATATGGGGAAGAAAAGGCATTTCATTAATTCATCAACATTTAATGAGCACCTACTATAATATGGCATGCACTGTGCAAGTGCTATAGATGCTAACATATGTAAGAAATGATTCTTGCCCTTGAGAACTTCACAGTTCAGTTGGGAAGTTTGACAAGTAAATCAACCAGAGTACAGTGAGAAGTTCAATGTGACTGAAGCATAAAATATTTAGGGAATAAGCCTGGATATATTACAAAATGCCTTTAATATTAAGCTAATGAATCTAGGACCAGGAAATGAACTAAGGAATTTTGATTTCATTCTGTGGGTTAGAGAAAGCACTAAAGGTTTTAGTGGGTCTAGTGGAGGCCACTAAAATGATCCAATTCTAGGGTCAACACAGAGAAAATAATAAATAGGCTAGAACCCAAAGGCAGGGAGACTAATGCAAGGCGGCTTTTGTAAAAAAGTGCCAGCAACATGTCATAGTGGCCTGTACCAGGGCAGTGAATAGTGAGGGAAGTACGGCTTAAAGAGACATCAGTCATATCAAACTGAACATGGCCAAAGGAAGGAACTAGAAAGTAACAGAGAAATGATTGTATCTTCAGCAAGACAATAGCATGGGGAAAAAAAGGAGGACTGTTTTTAATTAAAAGAGATATAACAACTAACCACAGTTTGAATATTGCTAGATCCTGATTCTAACTAAATGTATAAAGACATTTAGGGAAATCTAAATATGGAGTGGCTATTGGATGGTACTGATGGATAATGATGGATGATACAGGTGGATAATGATCTTATTTTTAGAGATGTACGGTGAAGAGTTTAGGATTGTGATGTCTGAGGTTTGCTTTAAAGTACTTCAGGAAAATTTTTTTAAAAGGATAGATGAAGCAACTGTGGCAATATATTGATAAATATTCAATCTGGACAGGGATATATACAAATTCATTTACACTATTCAACTTTTATGTATGTTTGAAAATTTTCATAATAAAGTGTTTTTTTAAATGAACCCTAGTTTTAGACCTGTTTTGTCTGATGTACTTGACAGACTTTTACATGGAGACCAATAAGCAGCTGGAAATTTAGGCCTTGAGTTAATGTAGATTTGGGAACATCTGTGCAGTGGTGATAGCTGAAGCTGTGGAAGTGGAAAGGGTCACCCATGGAGACACTGTAGAGCTACAGGAACCAGTGACTGAGCACCTAGGGGAAGGCCTCTGTTTTAGGAGCAGGCAGAGAGAGAGAAAAATCATGAGAGAATCAGCAAAGTAGTTAGAGAAGTGAGAGCTTAACCAGGAGGGTGAGAAGTCAGGAGCAGAGAGAGCTGCAATGAAGATATCACGAGAGAGAAACAAGAGTGCAGTGGGGTCAGAAGTAAGGGATGAGAGTCAGTGAGCACAGGGTTTCTTTCTGGGACATTTTGCAGGAAGGTGAGGGAGAGCTAGATTAAAAGGGTAAAAGAAATCCTACCATTTTATTTTTAATTATATCCTGTTCATTATGAATCTAAAATTGTGTTGTTACTGTTGATTTTACAAAGACTTTTCTCTCATTTTCTTGCATTCTTGAACATCAAATACAAATTACGTTTTGTAGTTATCCTTTGCATAATTTCAAAGAACCAGAATCACCATTTAAAACTGAGTCTTGGACTTCCCTGGTGGCTCAGTGCTTAAGAATCTGCCTGCCACTGCAGGGGACACGGGTTTGAGCCCTCGTCCGGGAGGATCCCACATGCTGAGGAGCAACTAAGCCCCTGCGTCACAACTACTGAGCCTGTGCTCTAGAGCCCATGAGCCACAACTACTGAGCGCGCGTGCCTCAACTACTTGAAGCCTGCGTGCCTAGAATCCGTGCTCTCTCATTGTGGAGAAGCCACGGCAATGAAAAGCCCACGCACTGCAGCGAAGAGTGGCTCCCTCTCGTCTCAAACTAGAGAAAGCCCGTGCGCAGCAACGAGGACCCAACGCAGCCAAAAATTAAAACAAAAAACTGAGTCTTTTTTGTTTTCATATGAAATACCTTGCATATTTTATATAAGGAGTCTTGTCCATCTCCTCCTGTGTCCTTAAAGTAGTCATGTGCTGGGAATGTCCGGTTAATATCACGAGTGATAGCACTGTCCTGGGGAGACTCCTGTGGAAACATTAGGAAAGAGAAGGTTTAGTAGTCAATTATGTCCGTACTTGGTTGGGCTTATACAACAAGGTCTTCTCATTTACACGCTTTAAAATGCTGCAGGGACATACATACACATATGCATGCCCAGAGTTATTGTGTCTTCAGGGAAGCCAAAGCAAAAGCAAATATTAAGGGGAAAAAAAGATGAAAGAAAATCAACCCATTTCACTCTATACACCTCATGTCTATTCCACCCCTGTTGCAAGGAAGTGCAGCTGGTAACCTTTCTATTGTAAGAGGGAAAATGTGATTCAAAATGGATTGCCCCCAGGAAAACACTCAACCTAACTTCAAAAGAAGGAGGCAAAGTGCTCCCGTTAGAAAAAACTGGGTACAAAAATTGCTGCTTTAATTGATCCTTTGGCACAAAACTCATGTGCCAGGTTCTCAAAGGGAAAAGAGAAATCCCTTGATTGGGGTTTATCCTAGGGACAAATGGCATAAAAATTCACATAGTGGTCTACTCAATAGGAAACTAGACTATTAAATGCCAAAGGATTCAAACAGGCTATGGGAAAATATTCCTTGCTTTTACCAATGGAGAAAAACTGTTTCCTCTTCTACAATGAGTAACTAAAACTGAACAAATGTCAATAATGTCATAAAATATGTCAAGCATCCAGCTATTTCTAATAGCTTCCCCTTGTTAAATTTTATTTGCTCACATGGTAAATAACTAGAACACAAAAACATGACCTTCTGTTTTAACAATGCATTGTCTTCATAGCTAAGACAATAGACTTGATTCTCCTTGGTGAGACTACATCATATTCAGCACACCAACGAAGAGCCTGATACTCCTGTTTCAAGTGAAAAATGAGTGATGTTCTTTCTTGTCGGGTAATTTCTCTAGCCTTTCAGGTAATCAGGTTCCCAGGGCCATAAATATTTTACAGTTGTGGGATCTGAACTAACTTCACATTAAAAAAGATTTTTCTTACTGAATAAATTTGACATGTAACATTGTGTAAATTTAAAGTGTACAGCATGTTACTTTTGATACATTTATACTATATTGTAATACTATTGCTATAGCAATATCACATTACATAATTATAGTACAACATTACTGTCTATATTTATAATACTGTGCATTAGATCTCTGGCTTATTTACTCCTCATTACAAGTTTGTACCCTTAAAAACTAGTCATACCACCTCAAACTCCATCTCTGGTGAACCATCTTTAAAGCCTATCCTCTTTCTTAACCTGTAAACTATTTAAACCTTCAAAGACATTGCCAAACTGCTTTCCAAAGAGATTTATTGGCAGACTACTAGTTTTTAAATGCATCATTAACAGCAGTTAAGGCAGCTCAGAACTGTGGTGATCCCTGACAGGACAAAATCCAAGGTGAGACCTAAGACTACAACAGCTATTTGTCTGGTGGCAGCTTCCAGGCTGTAGCACATGGAGAAGGAACTGAGACAGAGCTGGGGATGGGGAGTGCCCCCCTGAGCTGAGAAAAAGGAGGGCAGAATTCAGGGAGGGCAAGGTAGCTAGAATTTATAGCTCAGAGTACTGGAGCGGCAAAGCTGAACAGAAAGAAAGCTGCAGAGCTACGTAGAGGGGTCCCTATGAGTCACAGAATCAGAAAACAAAAAATGATAAACTGGATTTCATCAAATTAAATTTTTTTAATATTCAAAAACCACTGTTAAAAACATGAAAATGTAAGCCATGACCATGAATTTATAGGATAAATTACCTATAAAATCTATCTGATAATGGAGTTGAACCCAGATATATAACTCTCAAAATAAGACAAACAACTTATTTTAAAAGGGGGGAAATGGTGGTAAAATACTGAATAGATGCTTCATAAAATAAGACATATAGATGGCAAATAAGCACATAAAAAATTTCAACATCATTAGTTATCAGTGAAATATAAATTAAAACCACAGTGAGATTCCTCTACAAGCCCATTATATGTTAAAATTAAAAGGACCCAATATACCAAGGACTGGCAAAGGGTGAGAAAAAACTGGAACTCTCATACATTGCTGGTGGGAATGCAAAATGGTACAAATACTTTAGAAACAGTTTGGAAGTTTCTTATATATAAAGTTAGACGTACGCTTACCATACAATTCAGCGATTCCACTCCTATCTATTTATCCAAGAGAAATTAAAATACAAATATATGCAAATACTTGAACTGAAATGTCCATAGCAGCTTCATTCCTAATAGCCCATACTGGAAACAATGCAAATGTGCTCCAATGGGTAAATGGATAAATAAACTGTGGTATGTGCATATAGTGATGGAATACTACTCAGCAATAAAAAGGGAAAAAACCTACTGATACACGCCATAAGATATACCTCAAAAGCATTAGACTATGTGAAAGAAGACAGACACAAGAGACTGTTTTCTATAATTCCATGTACATAAAATTCTAGAAAAGCAAAATCGTAAGTTATATAAAGCAGATCAGTGTTTGGACGAGGCTGGGGCTAAAGGGAGAAGGCTGATTTTTAAGAGGTATTAGAGAAATTTTTGAAGTGATGGAATTATTATCCATCATATCTGTGGTGGTAATTAAAACATATTGAGTTGTTCACTTAAAACTGGTGACTTTTACTGTACATAAATTACATCTAAATAAAGGTGATTTTAAAATGGAAAAACAAACAAAAGGGGATACTCATACAATTGAAAAAGAGACCCAGGATGATGCAGGTCCTTTAGATTAAGAATTCCCAGTATTAATTTAGCTATATGTACCTAAAAGATGGGAATGATGTCAATTCATCTTTACCTTAAGTCCTTAGAACCAGGGGCAGAGCTTAGAGTCAGACATATCTGGGTTTGAAAGCTGGCTCATCTCTTTCTTGGCTAAAAAACTTAAGGTGAGCTTCTTATCTTCTCTGGCTAATAGCATCTACCTTATAAAGTTGTAGTGAGGGTTACAGCAAATGTGTCTATAAATTATAAACATGTAAAGAGATTCCAGTATTGTCTGACATGTACATAAAACACTTGATAAAAGTGAAACTGAGCAAAGTCTCCAGCATGGCTGACAGCTGGGGCTGTTCTCTGAACACACACACTCACACACAAGCACACACACGCACATGTGCGTGCGCATACACACACACACACACTGATATACAGAATACTCAACCATATGGTTCCTAGAATATGTATTATTTTTATTTTTGTATATCTTATCTTCCTATAAAGCTATTCATGTAGGGGCAGAAACTGTACTTTAGTTTTGTAACTTCCACAGGGCCTAGCACAATGCATGACACATACTCAGTGCTTGATAAATATATCGAATAAAAGTCCAAAAGCTTCCTTAAGATTGAGTGATGGCAATGCTCATGTGGTCAACAGCTCTCCCTAAACCAGAATCTCTAATGCTAATGTTTATTAATTCAAGACTCATGTGAAAGAGGCACTAAACTAAATCAGAAAAGAACCTTATTAATAATTTAAAAGACATTCCAACTAAATACCTGAAAAAACCAAGACTGCTATAATGATTGACTCATTAGTGACTTCCAAATTGTGTCATATGCAGGCAAGAGAAAATAACTGTCATGAGAAATAGAACAAAGACTTTGGGTCTAGCTCTAAATGCAAAATAAATCAAATCATCCTGCAATTATCAACAGAAATGACAAGGAAAAGGAGTCTGTATCAAAAATATATGCCATATTATTGTGGGTTTAACAATTTTTATTCAGCCTAGGATATGTGAATTCTCTTGAACTCAGTTTTTAAAATTTATTTTTGGCCACGCCACACAACTTGCGGGATCTTAGTTCCCCGACCAGGGATCGAACCTGGGCCCTGCAGTGAAAGCGCCGAGTCCTCCTAACCTCTGGACTACCAGGGAATTCTCTTGAACTCAGTTTTAATTTTAACCAACACACAGAATGTAAAATAGCAACACAAAGAGAAAACCACAGGCATACTGGGAATTAAGAAATCTTTATTTGAAATAAATCTGTTTCATGAACAGCTCAAACAACAACAGACCATAAACAGTCCCAGCTTCAACTGTGAAACTGCAGCATGACAAAAACTTATTGCACCCCTAGAATCATTAAGAGGAAAAATAATAAACTGAACTTAACTAAAATTAAAAATTTTCTGCTTATAAAATATGCCATTAAGAAAAGAAATAGGCAAGCGGTACATATATCTCAAAAGGAACTGTATCCAGAATATATACAGAACTTCAAGAAAGAGACAATTACTAAAATGGACAAAAATTTCAGCACTTTATAAAAGAAAATATACAAATGGCAAATAAGCAAATGAAAAGGTAGTTACCAGGACAATGCCAATTAAAACCACAATGAGCTAGCCAGCCAAAGTGTCTACCAAGGAGAATGATTTCTTGTGCAATGATAGGAGGGCTACCACCTGGAACACTCTGCAGAGAATAATTCAATCAATGGAGATTTGGAAAATCAGAATGATAATTTCAAAGCACTGAAGGAAGATGACCCAAAGCAGCATTAAGTAGTTTCTGAAAAGTTCTGGAACTTGAAAACAAAAAGGAGAAAGGGGACTTAAAGCACTAAAACAATGATTAAAATAAATTTCACATTGACAAAACTTTCCAGAAAAGATGAATGGACATTTTATTGATCTATATTTGGAGTTCAGCCACAAGAAATTATTCTGAAAAAGCTGTTAATTCTGTTCTTGAATTATATATCCACTGGAATATTTCCAAAAGAGAATTCAGATTTTTTAAATGTCAGATGAATTCACTCTAAGAATTTTATGAAACAACAATTAAAGTTCTGAAACATGCTAAGAATGATAGCTTCTGGCTCAGGACAAGCATGAAGGTTAGAAAATTATATGAAGAATTGAGAGGAATATGGAAAGCTTCAAAATATTTTATGCTAGTTTTATCAGTCATATTAGATTGATGATAAAGATAACTTGAAAAAGGATATACAATTATGAGATATATGACTTGGACATTCAAATGCACATAGAATCGGAATATAACAAAAAACTGAAAAAACTCTGTAACTGGTTAGTTCTCATCCATCTGCCATCCCTCAACCATTTGATCATGGGAGTCATCAGATAAGTAAGGGGGAAAATGCCCTTGAGATTAGGTGATTTTGAAAATTCACATGCTGAATTTTTGAAGCCTTCAAGAATGATAATAAATTGAGAAGTTCCATGTGAACCACTTGCTTAAAATATTTGGTCTTAGGAAATATGCTGAAGAACTTGGGAATAAATCCATTTGACTTGCCAGAGGCCAAGCTGTACAAAAATGATCCAAAAATTCTAACAATGATGAATTCATAAGTTACTATCAGAATAATGACATCGTTAAATTTGAAAAGATTCTGAAAACAAATCACAGTAACGTTATGGATGATTCCTTCCTAAGAGAACGCAGCAAAGAGCTTTTGTAAAATATCGAAACCCAAGTGCTTATAAAATTAAGATTTATACCACAATACATAGTCCTTTTATTTCTAAGGAGTTAAACATAAATGTAGCTGACGTAGGGAACTTGCTAGCACAAGGCATATCGGATGACACTATTCATGGCCAAATTGATTAAGTCAACCAAATACATCCTTTCACCAGACTATAATTAGTAAAATGGCTTAACAGAGAACAAGCTTTTACAAATGCACTTGAGGCAATCATGCAGAGACATAAACCTTAAAAGAACAGGGAAGGGCAAAACTACTGTAAGGTGATAGGTCCTGAAAACTACTGAAGTAATGGCAGAAGTAGTTCTTTTTTATCAACTGGCTTTATGTTTTGGTTGCTTCATTTATCATAAGAAAAATAGCTTTAATCTCCAGAAAAAAACAAAACTGCCATATGATCATGCAGTATTAACATTTTCCAAACTTTTTCTGTTAAGAGCCAGATGGCAAATATTTACTCAACTCTCCCTTTGTAGAGAAAAAGTAGCCATAGACAGTATGTAAATAAACAAGCATTTCTGCATTCTAATAAAACTTTATTTTCAAAACAAGAAGCATGCTGGATTTGCCGCAGTTTGCCAAGCCCTTCTCTAAATATACAACACAATAATTTGTCACCAGCAACATGACCAGAGAGAAGATTTTTGTAATGATTTTAAATATACTGACATGTTACTACTGATTAACTTTTTTTTTTTTTAATTTATTTTATTTTATTTTTGGCTGCGTTGGGTCCCTGCTGCCGAGCGCGGCCCTTCTCCGGCTGCAGCGAGCGGGGGCCACCCCTCGCCACGGTGCACGGGCCTCTCACTGCGGCGGCCTACCCCGCTGCGGAGCACGGGCTCTAGGTGCGCAGACTTCAGTAGTTGTGGCTCACGGGCTCTAGAGCACAGGCTCAGTAGTTGTGGCGCACAGGCCCAGCCGCTCCACGGCATGTGGGATCCTCCCGGACCAGGGCCCGAACCCATGTCCCCTGCATTGGCAGGCGGACTCCCAACCACTGCGCCACCAGGGAAGCCCCTGATTAACTTTTTATGTTTTACTTGCAGAAATTCTGTCACAAACAAGCTGCAACAACTTGAAATGTATTTACCTTTGAACACTTTTTTTCATGTAATAATGAATCTTAAAAATGTTTGCTGCATTTTACAAAAGTCAATTCTCCAAAGTCTGTATATTTCTGTACCTGCAACGTAGTAAAGATTTAAATGAAACCCTGTAATTATAGTGCCATACTGTCCCTTATATTTCAAGCAGCAATACAAACAGTATACACAATTCAGAAACTCTAAACATACACACTGAAACATATTAGACTGGCTAAAATAAAAAGACAAAACGAAATGTTGGTGAGGATATGAAACAACTGGAACTCTTAACTGTTGTTAATGGAGATATAAAATGATACATACACTTTAGTGAATTACATGGCTGTTTCCTGTAAAGTTAAATAGGCATTTACAGAGACCCAGCAATTTCACTCCTAAGTATCACACAGGAGAAAGAAAAACATGTGTCCAAAAGAAAACCAAAAATGTACAAAAATGTTCATACTAACCTTATTTGTAATGGCCAAAAACTAGAAACCCCAAATGTCCATTAATAAAAAAAGAGATAAACAAATTACCATCCATATAATGGAATACATACATACATTGTTGGAAATAATTTCATTAAATACCATACTCTAAAATAATAGCACTTTAAAAATTTATTCACTAAACAAATACTAAGAATTAACACCTCACACTAAAATCCAAATCTTTTTTATTTCCCCTTCCCATACTGCCGTCAAATGGGACTAGTCACTGTTCCCCAAACATAACCCCAAATTAATGATATACCTTACTGCGTCTTAAAAGGAAAAATCTAACCTTTTATCTTCTTAGTATAATAACAAACCCTTTTTGTTTTCTTATTTTAATAAAACATTTTTGCTTCCTTACAATAAGAATACTGGGGAAAATGAGAAAAAAAGATAATTTCACTGTAGCTAATGTTTGATAAGCATATATCTAACTTTCTATATAATTATTTTTATAAAATGAGCTTACATTGTTTTGAAAATTAATTTTTACTAACTGTAAAATGTTGTGAGCCTTTTTTCCTGTTATCTGACAGTTATCCTACCCTAGCATTTTTAATGCACAGTAACCTGTCACATGGCTATACCATAATTTACTAGGCCAAATCTCTGACATTGGAAGATTCAGGCTGTTCTACTCCTTTTGCTATAAACAAGGCTGTAAAGTAGAGCCGTGATTCTTGAGGGGGAAGAGATTATTTCCACAATCACTCCTTTCCCCCAAAGATCCAGCGTTAACTCTTGTGTTTGGATTTTGACTTAACAATGCCAATTTGTCCTCCAGAAAAGTTGTACCAATTTATATACCACACTGGTAGTACCCTCACAGCAGCTGCCCTGCTGTTTTGGAATAGTCACTTATGTACTTGTCTTGGCCTCCTTCTAGTCTGTATATAACTAAGAATTGTACTTAAAGTTGCAAAGAACTACACATAAAGTTTACTGACTCCATCCCATTCTAATTCCAATGCATTGTTTGCTGAACCCACATGCTGACAGATGTAAAAAAAAAAAAAAACAAACAAAAGGCACTATCAGGCATATATTTCCTTGTCCTGTCAGTTGCGATGGCCTAGAAGCAGTAACACCCAGTAGCAATGAGCACACCCAGTGCCAGGATCTTGGTTTCTAATACCATTTACTAGTAAAGGAACCAGGCTCCTTATGGAAATGGCTGATTCTAGTGCTGGGGCAGGAAATATACAAGATGATCCTGGAACATCTAGAAGTGCCACAGAGTAAGGAAGAACTTCCCCCCTTACTCACACCACAAAGAAAACAAACCCACAACGATGGGAACATGTCAAAGGGAAACATGAGCCAGAGTTCCCAGTAGCCAAAGCTGGAACAATGTAAGCAACAAAATTAATGAAGTATTACTGGATTATAATCTAAAGTATAAAATAAATATCCATGAATCTATAATTATATAAATAAACAACCAAATAAGTAAATAAATGGGGGGAAAAGAGACAAATCTCCCATGAAGAAGAATTCCAAATAATTTATGAAAACACCCTGCCCTGGGACTTCCCTGCCGGTCCAGTGGTTAAGACTCTGTGCCTCTACCACAGGGGGGCACAGGTTCGACCCTTGGTCGGGGAACTAAGATAATGCATGCCGTGCGGCGCAGCCGGAAAAAAAAACACACAAAAAAACCACCCTGTCCTCATGGAGGGAGCCCACTCCTGTGTGGGCTGTGCACAGTGTCTTCCTTCTGGAGAGTACAGTATGGTAAGGGGGAAAAAAAGAGTAACGACAAGGGAGAAATCTGACAAACATGACCTTAGCCAGATGATCAATGTCCACATTAATAGTGACTAGTCATGTTGATAGTACATACCCTCGTTATGAGGTAATGAAAATGGGACTTTACCTATGTGTTCTTTTTCCCCTAAACTCATAACCTTATGAGAAAAACATCAGACAAATTCCAAATGAGGGACATTCTATAAAATACTTGACCAGTATTCCTTAAAGCTGCCAAAGTCATCAAAAACAAGGGAAGTCTAAGAAACTCAAATACAGTCAAGAGGAGCCTAAGGAGACAGAAGGACTAAATATAACCAAGTATCCTGGATGGGATCTGGAAGAGAAAAAGGACATTAAGAATAAACAAAGGGGGGCCTCCCTGGTGGCGCAGTGGTTGAGAATCTGCCTGCCAATGCAGGGGACACGGGTTCGAGCCCTGGTCTGGGAAGATCCCACATGCCGCGGAGCAACTAGGCCCGTGAGCCACAATTACTGAGCCTGCGCGTCTGGAGCCTGTGCTCCTCAACAAGAGAGGCCGCGATAGTGAGAGGCCCACACACCGCGATGAAGACTGGTCCCCGCTTGCCGCAACTGGAGAAAGCCCTCACACAGAAACGAAGACCCAACACAGCCATAAATAAATAAATAAATAAAAATTAAAAAAAAAAAAAGCAAGAGTCTTTAAAGATTATCTTTAAAAAAAAAAGAATAAACAAAGGAAATCTAAATAAAACATGGACTTCAGTTGATAGTAATATATCAGTATTGGTTCACTAATTGAAACAAACGTATCATACTAAGATTTGCACTTATTAGGCACTCAAAATGTTGGACTAAATTTGTGGAAAAAAACTGGTGAAATGAATGCTGTGGGTACAAGCTCAATAGTAATAAAAAGGAGGCTCTGTTGATGTAATTGATTTCTAGATGATTTCTTTCTTGTCCCCAATTCTTATGCTCTTTTTAGTGTATATAAGAAAGCAATAGTGACGTTTTGTTACTTTCTTAAATTGTAAGGCTTGTCTAAAATAATTTGTGCAGAGAAAAATCTAAGGAAATAACATTTGTGCTGTTTTCTTCTCCCATCTTGGTTTTGAAAGTCGTCCATTAGGTCAAATCACAGTGGTACCACATTCTGTAATTTTTCTGGATGACTATTTTTATACCTTACTGTGAGAATTGGCTCTCTGAGTAACTTCTCAGGATTAACAAGGTACTGGGAACTGACGGAAACCCTCTGAATACACACCCTTTGTAAACTCAAGTTGAAAAATAGAAAGCTAAGAATGGCAGGAAGAAAAAGAAAGTACCCAAACAAAGAAAATGCAGTGGAAGGCTGCCATGAGAAATAACCAGCATAGAGAAGATTATTTCCAAAGTAGCTTGTTGCCTAAAGAAAAAGATCTTCTTAAGACTATCCAAAATGTTATAAATGCTTTGTTAAAAGCCATCATGTAATACTTACGAAAACAAAACAAATACCACCAAAATTCCACTCAAATCCATCATGCTATATCCTCTCTTTACAATATGTTTCACAGAAATAAAATAATTTTTTGGTTACATTTCGCTCTTTAAAGTCAGCTACAGACTGTCAGAAGTGATTTTAAAGACTTAGTTTTTTAAATTCCCTAGGATAAAAACTCAAAAGAAGGAAAAAAAAAAAAAACTCAAAAGAAGGAAAATGAAATTGAAGGAGTACTATACTTAAAAATTAATAAATGAGGACTAAAAACCTTCTGGAGGTAAAATCATTTTTCTTAATTAAACGTAACTCCTGTCATTTGTAATTTAATTTCATGTGTTTTGGAAGTAGCGGAATTGCTTAAGTGAAAAGGTGAAGGATAAGACTTCTCAGCCTATGAAAACAGATGTTCTTGTGTTTGGGCAAGATCAAGATGGGCCTACAAAAACCTGCAAAATCTGGAAATTTCATTTCAATGGGTCACGTTAAATCTAATAGCATTTCTATTAACACCATTTTAACAGAGTCAAAAAAGGTGATTAAGAAAAACAGTAACAATTATTTTGGCGCTTAAAAAATAGCTCTGTCTTTTAAAATCAAATACTGTAGCCATCTTAAGGAATGCCTCACAGGAATTCTGACAAAATAAAAAGAAGGTATGAATGGTATTCTTAGCCTGAGATTTAATAAACAGATTTAAGGTTTACCATAAATTCTCTGACACTGACTGCAAAGTTTTGTGTGTATTTTTCTAAGAAGAACATTCTTAGATTTTAACAGATTCACTAGAATGTGAAGCTTCATGAGGGCAGAGATTTCTGTTTTGTTCACATGCATCTCCAGCACCTAGAAGAGTACCTGACAAATGGTAGGAACTCAAATATTTTCTGAGTAAATGAATTCTCAGGGGATATATGATACATATAAGGTTCAGAGCCACTTACTTCCTATTGACAAACTCACTTTCACAGACTTAAAAATAATTATTTAAGCCACAATAACTAGAGCTAACAAGGATCTGCAGTCATTGTTCTAAGCACCTTATATACGGATATATCATATAGCTCTACCTGTGTTAACAACCCCCTGAGGTGGGCTCTATTATGTCCCCCATTTGGCAAATGAGGAAAGAAGTTAAATCACCTGGCAAGCAAAGTGAGGAGCTGGGCCTGGAACCCAACTGGTTCAGCTTTCTAGTTCACGTTCTTAACCCAAATAAACATACTATAAAAGTGAAGAAATTCTCTTATCAGTAGTGAATGGCATTTATAATTCCTAATATATGAAAAAATGCTTTTGTCTTCTAGACTCTTATAACTAAAATCAACATGATACAGACTTTGAAAATGTGCTTCCTCCTTTTACTCATGTGAAGGCTATTCAGTGTTTATGAAAAAGCAGAAATCGCTAAAGCTCTAACTACACAGAGAAATATATGATGCTCTTAAACATAAAAACAAAGTGAAAAAAGTCTCAACATGTGGTCCTTTTGTAAATTATTCAAAGAAAAGGCATTTTCCCTAAATGCGAGGTGGCCTCCAATATGTATCTTAATCATTTCAGGTTTTTAAAAAAAATATGTAATATTTTATTTTATTTTATTTTATTTTTTTTTTAAAGAGTAGCTTTTTTTTTTTTTTTAATTTTATAGCTACTTTATTTATTTATTTATTTATTTTTGGCTGTGTTGGGTCTTCGGTTCGTGCGAGGGCTTTCTCTAGTTGCGGCAAGTGGGGGCCACTCTTCATCGCGGTGTGGGGACCGCTCTTCATCGCGGTGCGCGGGCCTTTCACTATTGCGGCCCCTCCCGTTGCGGGGCACAGGCTCCAGACGCGCAGGCTCAGTAGTTGTGGCTCACGGGCCCAGCTGCTCCGTGGCATGTGGGATCTTCCCAGACCAGGGCTCGAACCCGTGTCCCCTGCATTAGCAGGCAGGTTCTCAACCACTGCGCCACCAGGGAAGCCCAAAATATGTAATATTTTAAATTATTATGGTTTTATTCTTTGATTAGGGTTGACCACTTGATAGATGTATTGTTAGACCACAATATTCTGGCCTCTCAAAGAACCGCCTTCATGAAACTGTGCTACTGGCATGTTTTGAGACACTATTTAAAAAAAATTGCCATAGAAATCTTGTATCTCATGGTGGTGAGGACACGTCCTACCACATTACTCAGTGTCCTTATCAGAAATTCTGTTTCTTCTAAAGAAATATGGCTATTTTTTCCCCCATGGACAATGATTAAATGTCCATTTTTGTTTTGGCCTCCAGAACCCTCAGAACCAAATTTGCAGCCCAATCTTAAACTATACAGGAGGTCATGGCCTGTATATCTGTGTGTTATCTTCCTGTTCTATCTCTATTTTCCAAATCTCTTTCTTATTCACATTTTCGTACTTTTCTGAATTGTAAATATTCTAATAAGGTACCTCAATACCTTAGTAATGAGGTACAGTGTATTTGTATAAAACAAATTAAAGCCCCTCAATAGCATTTCATAGTTCAATCAACAAGAATTCTAGAAATAAGTATCTGATTGATGGGCTCATTTAACACTGACAGTGCAAAAACATTTTTACCTTAAATTCAGATTTCAAGAACATAAAAATGTATATTCATGCAAACATAATTTTACTTGTCCCTATGTAACTAGCACCACTGATCTTCAAATCAGTTTTCTTTCAACTTACGGTGCTGTTATTCCATACCAATGCAATAGCAGGAATTTTAGTATAAACTGGATTTGTGGGTAGATATTACTTTGTATATTTATCCTGGTGATTTGCTCTTAGAGGCAAAAATCATAATTCTAGTAAAACTGCCATTGAATAACATTTAATAAAAGACTTTAAAAGCTCGACCAATGGGAGACAAGAAATTAATCTTTAACATATTTAAATAAATGAAATACTGTATTCAGTAATTACTACTGTATTCAGTAATTAATGTTTTAAAATTTCCATTCCAAACGCATCAAACACAGAACAAACTGTAACTAAATTTCCATAAACATGGAAGTAACTGAAGGCACTGCAGAATCTGGCTACAACTATGTGAAGACTGGAGCTGGACTTTTAACAAAGAATAGAGAAGACGGATTTTAGGTGCTCTACCGAGGTCACACAATGTAATAGAACACAATGTGATAGTTAGAACACTGACTCTAGGGTCAGGCAGTTCTGTCTCTGAAAACTGCCTCTCCTACTTCTAATTGTATGACCTTGGATAAGTCACTTAACTGGTCTGAGGCTTAATATCCCTATCTGTAAAATCTATGCAATGGTCACTGCCTTGCAGAGTTTATGAGAAGCAAATTAAATACTGCATGGAAGGCAGGTAGCATAAGGCCTTGCCATCAGTGATAGCTCTTTCCCATCAGACTTGAGATTTATGATGCTGGCATATTTCCAATCTTGGGAGAGAAGCCAAAGGGCAAAATGTGTACTTGGCAGATTTTCCCATATTTGAAACTTAGTGAACTACTGTGAGGGATCTGCAATTTTAGATAGTATCCAATTCAGAAATCCATTGTATCAATTTATTTTAACCAAATAAAACTATAAAGAAGATAAATCAGGTAGCAGAAAAGCTGACACAAAATATAAATGGTGCAATGACTGTTTTTTAAAACCTATGAACTGTGCTAACCAAAACATTCTAGGAGCTCAGAATGAAATACCTTTGCTGATTATCTTTAAAAATAAATCATTTCTCAGAGGCAAAAATCCATTTGGGTTTCTCTATTATCACTGACTCATTTAGTAAAGACCTCTGCTATTTCAAGACAATCAATTAACTATACCAACACCCAATGCTACTAATCCTTCTTTACTCTTTTTTCCCTTCCAGTAAGAAAACAACTTGCCCCAAACATGCACAACAAAAAGACAACTATATTCCATAATCAATGAACTGCCAAAGAATCTTTTATTGCAGAAAGCAGACTCCAAAAGCAGCCTCCAGAAATGTTTGCCAAATAAGCGCCGCTAACTTTAAAACATTTAGCATGGTTATCAGCTGAACAGTTATATACTTATTATGTTGAGTCTATATACACAATGTAATAGAAAATTAAATGGCTTCTTCAGAAAACATAGCTTTTTAATAAAATAAGGTACGGCTATCACATTGTTTCAATCCAAATATGGCATTATAGTGCCATTCTAAAAATAAATCGAAGTCCCATGTGATATGCAGCCTTTTAGCTATGTTCATTTCCTTTTAGGGCTCAAGTTTCCCACAGGAAAATTATTCAATGTTTGGCAAAACTGTCCCAAATCATGTATAGATAAGGCACAACTGCTAACTACACCATTGATCTTTTCCTGCTTTGCTATTGTTGATTCTCATTCACAGTACTCCATCATGGAGAGGTCCAAGAAGCAGGAAATACTCAAGAACTTTTATCTGACCAAAGTGAACACAAAAAGTGTCATTTTGAGTAAAAAGGTGTTGAGGAGGTAATTTATGAGTCATCTAAATTAGAAGACACAAAATTATTACATACAAAGTCATATTCCAAATATGTTTCTGATTACTGTGATGAATTCCAAATACTTATTTCAATTGTATTATTTACATTACTGAGCAAAACTGCATATCAAATGCCCTCTTATAAAATCTTCTCAAAATCACTCACTCTCATAATACAACACACACACACACAAAATCAAGACCCATTCCCCAAGCTATATTTTAATATAACCAAATCAATCAAATTATGATTTCTAAGAAAATGTTTATGAATGCTTCATAATGCTTAGAAAATATTCAGTTTTTCTTTAAAAAGCTAGTTTCTTCTGAAAATAACAAGTCTTAAGTCAAATATTTAAGTATGCCTGTTAAGTAGCAAAAATACACAGCAGCTGTAAAATGACTAGTTATATTGAAATGACTTTAAACTCTATAGTTCTCTTTTATATAGTTAACAAAATAATCTATATGAGAAGCTGTGTTTGAATGCTATTAGTCACAAACATCTCCATCAGTGAACTGCTGAACTGCACTGAGAATTCTGTAAGAGGTCTGCATTCATATACATATTCACAGACTATAGGTATATGACCTGCGCTTCAGTGTTTATTTTAATTATATCTATTTATATAGCTTTCAGGCAAAAATGATATATCCTAGAGTCCCAATACATAAGAAAAGTCATGTTTAAGATTTTAATTTTCCTACTAAAGAGCTAATCTTAAGAAACAATTATCAAGAAACAATTATTTAAAGATTTAAAAGCTATCTTATTCTATCATTAATGTATAAAGCTATAATTAGTTAGATCTTTCTCTATTAACCTAAAAACTTAACAGCACACAGGTATCATACCAACCAAGGTCTATTAGTATCTATGTAGTGATGGCTTATTACATAGGTAGTAAGAACCATCCTGGAATTAAATTCTTTTTATGTTTTTCTATTTAAAATTCCTGGGTAACAGCAACTTTAAAAGGTACTGGATAAGCAATGATCTTCAATTTTATTTAAGCAAAAACTTCACCCTCCAATCTCACTAGCAGTACAAATAATATAAATACCAATGAAGGCATTCTAGAACCATGCATTTCATGTATTTTTACTTCCCCTTTCTGAGGTGACTGCCACTGATCAAGAAAACTTTCTAACTAATTAAGATTTTTCAAATCTTAAGTTGTTTGGTTGAAAGTACCAATGGAAAGACTATTTATTTTATTTAATCCACATCAAAATCTGAACACTTGTTTCTTTTTTTCCAAACCTGCTGGAAACGCACATTTTCTAAGCACTTGACCAATCAAGTGATTGAAAGCCTGAACAATCCTTTGGACTTATTTTGGTGTCATGATTGAGTCTAAGGGAGTTCTAAGGTCTGGATTCTAGTCCCAGTTCTGCAACTAATTTACTTTGTCACTACTCTGGGTCTCCCTTTCCCCATTTGAGAAAGGAAGAGTCTAGATTGAACTCTAAGGGATCTTCCAGCTCTGTCACTTTAGGATTTTATATTTATGTTATTCACCTACTCAAAAACCTTAAGTCCATCTACAATTCCTAATTAGAGTCAAATCCCTTAGCCTTTTATTCCAGATCAGGTAGCCCCAATTTATCTTTCTGACCTTACTCCATTACACCTCAAATTGAAACCTCTGGTTCATCCATATTGCCCTATTCACAAGGAAGCTAACGGCACCTGCTAACATGTACTGAATGCTTACTGCAGACCAAGCACTGTGCTAAGAGCTTTACATGCAATAGCTCATTAAGCCTTACAATACTTGTATGAGATGGTACTATTAGTTAAGGCAACAGAAACTAAGAGGGATTACGAACCTTGTCCTAGGTCTCACAGCTAGTAAGTGTCAGGGCTAGGATTCAAAACTAGGTCTACCTGCCTCTCAAGTACATACTTTTTATCACTACATATTACACGGATAAAGTATATAAATGGCCCATCTTCACTGAGGCGTTCGAAGCTTAAAACACCCTTTGTCACAGTTTTACTTTTTTCCTAATACAACTCATTTTTAAGGTTCAATTAAAGTGATTCCTCTTTACCACTTCAGTCCCAAATTTTCTTTCCATCTCTAACCTATTAAAGCTCTTACTGTAACCCCCAATGACTTGTTCCTTGATAAAGTACATCTAAATATATGTATCTTAATGTCTGAGAATTGTATAGGACTAATCCTCCTGTGGAACATACAATAAAAGCAGGACAAAATACATAAAACATCAGTAACATGATGGAGTAAACCATCAAGGCAGAACTTTAGGTTTATGATCCCTGAGAGAAAGAGGCTCACCAAGCCCCTCCACATTCACCCAGGGCCTTTCCTCTGAGGGTATTTACAGCAGGCACTGGAAGTTACTGGGAGATTCTGACTCTGTGTGACAAGGAAATAATAGCAGCAATCTTCTGCTGAGCTTATGATGCCACCATGCACAATTCTATATACTTAAGATGTGACAGTATCACATTTTCACAATAATCGTAACAAGGGGATAAAATCCCATTTTACAGAGTAGAAAACCAAGGGCCAGAGATTCCAAAATCCATGCTCTCTTCACTATCTTCTTTTTTTATCTCAGAAAAACAGTGATCTAAGAGTATAAATACAGTAACAATGTAAAGAGTTTTACATTAATGCAACATGCATCTGATCTTGAATTGACTCCTATAATATTAGAGTCATCTTCGCTTAAAGGTAAGTATCCTTCTCAAGTTCTGACAGATTAAATTATCTAATAAACTGTCAGAACTAGGATCTAAAATTTGTTTTATTTCCAGTGCTCGGTAGGCTACACATGTATCTTTAGTACAATGACTGCTAACTATACATGATGTTAACATAATCTAAGCAGGAATGCTTTTAATTCCTACCAATATCATGTCATGAAGGAGAATTTTTTAAAATGAAAAAGGCTTTTAAGTCAGATTCTGCTCCCCAGGGGCCAATGAAGACAGAGACCCTCAAATGGATTTTTTTTTTTTTTTTTTGGGTCTAGCTATAAATAAACAGCTTTGGCAGTGAGGGTTTCCCCAGTCTTTCTGGAAGAATTTTCAGAAATATATCATGCTATTTAATGCTGTAACTTTTGCCTTCTCCCCAAAATACTGTCTTACTAATTCAATTCAACAAATGTTTATTGAAAGCTAAGAGACACAATTTAAAGTTTTACTTTGAAAAGACTCTTTCATATTTTATTCAAAGCCAATACAATCTTTTTGTAACACTCCAATAAATCATTAAGTGACTACAATCAAGGCAATTTATCATAAAGACATACTTTTTAATTTGCTAAAGGCTTCTCATGTCATAGATTGTTTGATAATTGTAGGTCACTTTATTAGGGTCTTTTGTCTGTTGGTCCTTTGGGTTCATTTAATCCTGTCCAGCTGAATATTTTATGCCAATCTCATTCAAGGGGTGGGAGGAGATAAGACTATAGAAATCTTACTCTACCCAGAGCTCAGCCCACCTCATATACTGCCTTCTAAGGAAATCTAACACCCATTTCCTTACCTATGACTACCACACAGTAATCTGCATGCCTCTTGTGATCTCAGAATGCCAGATCTTACATTATAGATACTTGTATACTAGTACACACATACTCATCATATACATAGATACATACACACATTTGTTTTCATGTATTCCTTCCCACGATGTCAAAGAAGATGCTTTCTAGTATCTGCTGTCTTCTCTTGTAAAAAAACAAAATTAAAAAAATCTAGAAAGATTCAAACATACTTATGAGGCATAGTAGTAGTAGACTAGGAATCAAAAAGGTCTTACAGCCTCAAAACTCAGCTTCCACAATTGTCAAAGAGGGATAACATCCCTTTTGCCTGTCTTCCTAGGAGGATGAAATGAGATGATAAATAGGAAATTGCTCTGTACAAGGCCATAGGTAATACAGTGTGCTATCACGCCCTCATGTTCTACTTCAGTAATATGTTCTAAACCTACACTTCCTGGTTTCCTTCTATCTCTGTTAAAATTTATCTGCCTTTATCTAAACGTGGTCTATGCTTTCCATAAAAAATAATACACCTACGTAGTTGTAAAGGTCAAACCATACGAAGCGTACAAAGAAAAACAGCAGACCCCTTATACCTCTCACCTATTCCCTGCTGCCCAAAGGCAACAATTTTCATCTTTTTTAGCTGTTTGTGTTTCCTTCCTATTTCTAAACAAAACGCATAAATTGCTACTTTCTGGCTTTTCTTTTTTTTTTTTAAAGACTGTCTTGTATGGGAGATGATACTGTAGCTCTATTACAGTCCCAACCCCACCTACCCTCCACACATACTTCCCCCTTCCCCTCATCATGACTCTCAACATAATTTTGCTACAATTTTTGGCTAAATCTATATTTCTCATAACTGAATCACAGAGTATATCATGATTAGATTTCCTTCTTTCATTCTCTATTTTTTCTAAACTTACTAATTGCAAATTTTTTTCTTTCCCTCAGTGTTCTATGTATCTATATTTGTAAGACGGGTAAATATTTTGAGATCTCACATATCTCAAAATGGGTTTTATCCTCACATTTGAATGAAAGTTTGACTGGGCATAAAATTCTAGGTTAAAAACCACTTCTGGGACTTCCCTGGTGGCGCAGTGGTTAGGAATCTGCCTGCCAATGCAGGGGACAAGGGTTCGAGCCCTGGTCTGGGAAGATCCCACATGCTGCGGAGCAACTAAGCCCGTGCGCCACAACTACTGAGGCTGTGCTCTAGAGCCTGCGTGCCACAACTACTGAGCCCGTGTGCCACAACTACTGAGCCCACGTGTCACAACTACTGCAGCCCACACGCCTAGAGCCCGTGCTCCAAAACAAGAGAAGCCCCTGCTCGCCACAACTAGAGAAAGCCCGTGCGCAGCAACAAAGACCCAATGAAGCCAATAATAAATAAATAAATTTTTTATAAAAAGTCACTTCTTAAAAGTTTCAATTTATTCCCAATTATCTTCTTGCTTCATTGTGGTAGAAAGTCCAATGCTATTCAGATCTCTGTACTTAGGATGTTTCTACTATCCCATCCCTACTCCAGACCAAGAAGCTTTTAGGTTTTTCTTTATCTCCAGTGTTCTGAAATTTTATGATTTGCCGTCACAAAGTCTTATTACTTTAAGCTGGTTGGTCCTTTTCATTATGGAAACTCATATCCTTCAGTTCTATAAATTTCTCTTGTGATATCTGAGAATTTCCCCATTCTTTTTCTCTATTCTGTTTCTGAAAATCATGTTATTCAGACATTGGGCCTCCTTGATCGTGCCTCTAATTGTCTTGCTTTTTACCTCCTTTATTGTCTTTTGTTTCACTATCTGGTCTACCTCAATTTTATCTTCCAACTTTTCTTTTTTTTTTTTTTAACGATTTATTGATTGATTGATTGATTGCTATGTTGGGTCTTCGTTTCTGTGCGAGGGCTTTCTCTAGTTGCGGCAAGCGGGGGCCACGCTTCATCGCGGTGTGCAGGCCTCTCACTATCGTGGCCTCTGTTGTTGCGGAGCACAGGCTCCAGACGCGCAGGCTCAGTAGTTGTGGTTCACGGGCCTAGTGGCTCCGCGGCATGTGGGATCTTCCCAGACCAGGGCTCGAACCCATGTCCCCTGCATTAGCAGGCAGATTCTCAACCACTGCGCCACCAGGGAAGCCCCAACTTTTCTAATTTTAAAAAATGTCTGATTATATTTTTAATTTCAAAAGCTTTCTTGTTCTCTTTCTGTTTTTTTTTTTTTATGGCATCCTTTTTTCCTTAATGGATGCAAAATCGTCTCTGAAAATATTAGTTACAGATACTGGGGTTTTTTTTTGAAGTTTTCTTCTATGACTTGCTTTTGTTCCCTCTGATTTCTTTTGTTTTGGGCTCTGTGCATTCATAATACATTTTCTCAAATCTATTCGTAAGACTTTCTCTGGTTGACTGTTGATATTAAAAGATAAGGAACAAAAAACTAATTGGAAGCTCTATATGCATGGGTGGGATTCGCTGACTGATGGGCATCAACTTAATGTGACTGGGCAGGGACTGTCGGAACTGAGAGCCCTTAGATACTGGCCCCCAGACTAGACTCCTCTTATCTCCTGCTTAGAAGGTTTAAGGCTAAGAGCATTCTGGGAGTGTAGTGGGAAAGGGAGACTGATTATTTAATAAGCAGACTTTCTCTTGATACTCGTGTTTTCAACAAGGTGTCTTAGTCCCATTCTCAGCTATGCCTGGCATCCAGAATGCCTGTGGTTCAACCTCCAAAGAGTAAGTCTCCCATCTTCTGCTGGGATGTTGAAAAACCAGTGGCCTGCTAGGGCCAACTTGGGATGGGGATCAAGGTGGTGTGCAGTGGAGGAGTGGGGGGGGGGGATGAGTGACGGTATCTAAATATGCCTTCAATAAACCTTCTAACAATTCTTCAGTTTTCAGCTTCATACTACTCTCTGCCTGAGAGGCATATCAGGAATCTAATTCCCACATATTTACTGGGTTTTTATGGGCAGATCAGCTTGATTCTTTTTGCCCCTCCCCCAAATTCAGCTTTGTCAATTCTGCTGAGTCAGTTACCACTTGTCCGCTGGGTTTCTATAACCCCAAATTTTGTTAGCTTCATTCATTTGCCATCATCTCTGCTCTTCTCTTTGTCCATATGTATTATACTTTTGCCATTCTTTATAGTGGAGTTAACAGAAATAAATATGCATACTAAATCTGCTATATTTAGTAGGAAGTCTGTCACATGTTTTCCAAGTATGGGAGTTTGTTGATATATTGACAAAAGTTTCTTAATCTCTCTAAGCCTAAGTTTCCTCACCTGTAAAACAGAGATATAAAAAAATTAAAAACTGCCTGATAGGTTTCTGTGAGAATTATGTGAGGTAAGAATGTAGGCTCTGAAGTCAGAAAGACCTGGGTTTGAATCCCAGATCTTCCACTTATTAACTGTTTGTCTCTGGCAACTCGATCTCAGTCTTCTCATCCTTGTAATGGGGTTAATAATAGTCACTAGCTCATAGAGTGTCAGAAGGATTAAACAGGACAAAGTTTATAAAATTCTTCTGAAACATAACAAGCCTCAGTTAACATTTATATCATTGCCCATAATGCTTTCTACACCTAAAATTACATACACAAGTACATACAAACACCTCATATCAGCCTATTTAAGTCTTATTCAGGACTTGGCTGAGTGAAGGCAAACTCCGACTCCTCTGCAAAAGCAACAAGATATAATAGGAATGGACGATGGATTAGGAAGTAGGAAGTCTGGGTATTATCATAAATGGCTGCGTGGCCACTGGACTGGTTTCCTGTCTATAAAAAGAGAGAATCAGACCAAATGATCTCTAAGGTCTTTTACAGCTCAAATGTCCCTCCCTGTCTCCTTTGTGGATGATCTGACTTTCAAAAATTTAATGTTTCTATTCTAATTACCTGACGGATACTGTTAATTTTTATAGGTATTTTCATATATCTTGCTTTTCCAACTAGACAGTATATATTTGCTCCATGAAAACCAAGATGAGTTGCTTCCCCAAACTAACTAGTAAGGCCACCCTTTGAATACTAAATCAGAAAACAATGTTTCATGGTAGAAGTGATACATACATAAAACCACCAAAAAGAGAAAGAATGAGTTCGCAAGCTTGTAAGACTGTTAAAACTTGCAAGGAATTTTACTAAAAGATAAGTAACAAAAGAAGTTAATTTAAAGAAATAATATGTCAATTAGAAGGTAGGTTGGTCAGTACTGGAAGCACAGATGATTTCAACTTTTATTAGGATCCTAATGACCAGGTTTTCTGATTTCAGAGATGGAACATCAGGCTCAGTCTTATACCAGGAAATTTTCACATTACAGAACCATATTCTGAGATTCCATCCTCACCAAGCAACATTTTGAATATGGTTTGGCTTCCCATGAAGATCTACCAATAGAGAAAGACTGCTCCCTATTGCCAGCACTGATTTCTTATTTTAAACTAATAAAGTGACATTATGATTTTATATACTGGCATAATGAACCCACCCAAGAAACAGACCTATGGTGTGCCAACTGTCCCACCAGTAGGCCTTGGTAAATTCCTCCTGATAAAGTCACTCTGTGAAGCTTTTTGAAACACAGATCACAGAATTTTTCCATATGAAACATCTGAAAACTATAAAGTTCCATAAGAAAGGAATCATGTGATCCTTCTTTAAATCCCTGAGGCCAGCTAGCTATACTACCTGGCATCTAGTAGAGCTTGCTACGTAAGTGCTTCTTGATTGCTTCTTCAACTTTTCCAAAAAGCCAGTTATTGAATAATACAATTTTCCATACCCTATAGCAGTATCATAAGCACTTCACTCTGAATACATGACCAACAGTGTGTTAAGAAAAAAAAGGAAGGGAAGATAGAGCTAGAAAAGTGGTAAAGACTGAAAGAAAAAGCAAAACCAAAGAATTAGAACAATTTCTTTCCACCAAGCTATCCTATTCTATTGCTCCTCTTTCGTAGTGACTGATTTTTACAGCCTATCTTATCTGGATCTAGAGCCAAGATCTTACCCATGCTGTGAGAAATTGGCAGTTTGACAGCACTGCCTGAAGTTCCCTGGGCCGAGGCTACACAGTTTCCAGGAGTAAAGTTACCTAGCATATAAAGCACACACATTCCCACAGTAGTCTCTTGGTACTAAAAAGAGATATTTATTATATAGAGTCTAGAATGGCCTTGATCAAATGAAAAACTGCTTATGGGCTTTGGACTACCCTTTGAACATCACTGGTCTATAATGACTAGAAGTAATAATAGTGACTAGAAGTAATAATTAGAAAGGCTCATTCATTAACTCCGTAAAACTTACTAAAACTTCTGCTCTAAAAAAAAAAAAACAAAAAAAAAACCTTCCACTCTAAGCCAGGTCCTATGTTAGATTTGGGGGATAAAGGTATGAAGAGACATTGTCCCTGCCTTTAGAGACTTTGGAAACAAGTAAAGAGTGTAAATGTAACAGTTCTATGTTGAATTTAAAGTTACTGTTATTTTGGGATTGCTAAGTAGCATGGAATAGTCACCTAGCGTTGACTTCAAAGATCTTACAGGGGGAGCACCACATCATTATATGCAACTTCCTTAGATGTAAAACTATGGCAGATACAAATAACAGTAATCATTTTTATTTTCAAAGCACTTTACATATTACAAAGTTCTCTTACATCCGTTATCTAATTCAATCCTCAAAGTAACCCTGTGAAGGATGAAAGGATTATTATAAATAGAAGAAATTAAGTGCTTAGAGAAGCGACTAGCCCTTACGAAACGAGTTAATTAGTAACAGAAACCTAGATTCGCAGTTCAAAGTTCATTTTACATATCATGATTCCCTTATCATCCAAATTTTGAAGAAAAGTCAAGTGACTCATCTACAGCCATAAGAAATGTCTAGAATATTCCTTGGGTCTGCAAAATACGTTAATAATATGTACATTTAATATAAAATATTTAGTAACCTGAAATAGAAAAATTATGCAAAAATCAACATAAATAATGACTTATGAAGACTTTAAAAAAATTTCATAGTTCTATGATTCTCCCCCATCCTTAAACTTCCACAAATTTCCTCATATAGCAATAAATTCTGGTTTGCCAATAATTTATTTCACAAATCTTTTATGATACAAAAACACAAAGTCAGTAAAATTCCTACAAAGCCATCAAAGGCAGATGTTTTAATCAAACCTGCAAAGCTGAGGAAACTCCCAGAAATCACTCTACCGTCTGGGAACTTGTAACCCTGCTGCTTCATTTTCAAGTTCAAAGAGGTGAACAGTAAATGCATTTAATAGTACAAAAATTCAAGTTTTCCCAATCCTTAAAATACTGGACCATTATTCAAGTAAAAAGGAAAAGCCATTATAAAAGGCTCAAAAACATATTTATCCAGCAATAAACCTTAAAGAAAACCCTTTCCAAAATGGAATTTAGGGTTAAAGCCAACAGGTCCATGAAAAATTCAAATATCGATTCTGGTGAAAGATAATTCTTTCATTGAAGTGGAGCACTTGTCCTTTTGTAATTGCTTTTCCGCTCTAAGAGGAAAAAAACACACCTTCACTGAAATCATTGTATAAAAACACAACTAATTACAAATATAACAATTAGTATAGCCTTATTTTTAAATTTACTATGAAATAATTTCAACACAGTCACCAAAAGCTTATGCTTCCTCTGATATCAGTCATATACTATACAAAGTTAAATGGGCTGTCTTGCCAAAGCCTAAGGTAACTGACTCTAAAAATATACTTTTTCTCATTCTGAACTAGTCAGATTGGTATTTAAATAAAACGTCATTAAATGTTGCACTAAATATGCAAGGATGAAAAGGTTACTTAAATACAAACTCTCCAAATGCATCACATAGAAACTGTCCCCAGCCACAGAAGATTGTATGATTGCATTCAGACACAACCCTTCTCCCCAGCACACACACACCACAAGAAAACAAAAAATTTTAAAGCAGTACAGACAATGAAATGTGAGAATAGAACTGATACCTGGAAGAAACGTTAGAGTTTATAAAGTCCAATGACTACAAGACAAACTGGAAAGACATCTGATATTAAGTATCAGCTGGGGAGGAATACTTTATTTTTCTTTAGAGTTACTACATCTACTTAGTTTCTACTTTAGTTTTAGGCTGAGAGGTTCTAATGTGAAAAAAAAAAAAACAATAAAAAAAACCCTCTGACATCTAAATTTGGTACTAGGGCAAAAATATAAAAATCTATTAACAAAAGCTCTTATTAAAAGAGTTGTTGCCTTCCAGTCATTTAAAGCTCAGCTTGATTAGCCATTTCCAGAAAATTAAACAGAGATTTCCTCATTTCCATAATATTCCCACAAAATCTTTTCCAAAAACTTTTCTGTTTTCTCTAAAATGGAACCCTACTGTAAGAAAAAATTAAAAGGGCTCAGTACCCCCCCACACAAAAAATCTACTAACATCAGTATTCTATAAAAATTAATCTTTATGAGTCCCATATCTGAACTAAAAATTGACAAGCAAACGGTGCAAATCTGAACAGGTTACATTCTCTGATATATATGAAAAAAGGGAATTTTGTTTTCTTAGATCTGTGCCACTTAAATAAAGGGCAATTGTATACAGCCTTTTTTCAGAATCTAACAGAAAAGGTTTTCTACTTCAAATGGCAACTTAACAAAGCCACTGCTAACATAACTTGCAATTCCAATATGAGTTCTAAATTTTGAAACAACTTAGAATCAAATTTTCTAATACTAAATATAAAGAGCAAGCAAGCTTCTGGGAAGAACTCAGAATCTGAAGCTTAAATGTTTATATTCATACTTGTTCTCTTAAAATAAAAATGTTTAAGTAGAATACATTTGAGGTTAAAATCAAATCAGTCTCTAAAACCTAAAATCATAAGAATGCTATCTTTTATTTTAAAAGGGGGTAGGAGGTTTTCTAATATGATGATGGAAAACCAAAGCATATCTGCCTGTTTTATAAATATCTATGTCCTTCCTTGGACTCAAAAATCCACATTTCCCCTGGTTTTCTTCCATCTTCGATCTCACTGAACCCCACTGTCACATTCAGATTACAACATCTAGCCAAAGGCAGAGATCATGTAAGTTCCCTGAAGACTTCCAAAACATTAAAACCAGTAGAAAAGCAGAGGAAATACTTTCATGCTTGGAGCTGCTGGGAAATCCTTCTCTCCTTTTAGAAAAATAAACCTCTCGCTCTAAACATAATTGCTTTTAGGAACAAAACATCACTATACATACAAATACACAGCACTCTCAATTAATAATTCTATAGATTTTGCTAGTACTTTGGCTTTAAAAAAAAAAAAAAAAAGCCTATTTAGGAAAGGAACGGTATCCCAAGGATTTTTTTTTCCAGAAAGAGAATAGCAATAGAGAGAGAATCAGAATTTCTCCTTCTCTCATTCAAATATGGATTCCTTAACACTAACTGAAATAATGCTTTTAAAAAGAATTAGTTGCTACTTTATTAGATGATTCCATTTAACCCCAAAGAGACCATCTCAATCAACCCCTCCTATTTTAAAAATGAACTAGCTAAATGTACATTGTATTTTCTGACTCAGTTGCCTAGGACACCTTTCTTCCTGATATTCTAGTATTTCAGAAAGTCTCTAGATAAAAAGAGCAGAGAAGACTAAAGACACATTTCAATGTATTTTCACCATTATAAAAATGGCAGCCATCAGCCTATCATTTAATTATTTTTCAGCTTATTTAAATGCATTTTGCTGTAAAAGAGAAATCTCACTCAATTCAAATATTCTCAATACACACATACACAAAGGCTTGGGCAAAAATACTACAACACAATCACTTTCAGTATACATATTTGTTTAGGTCTCAGTGAAGTATGGCATAAAATATAGCTTAGTTTTTCTATAAATTATATAATTTGACTGCACTTTTGCTTCATGGTTCAATGCAAAAATTTTATTATTTTTTTAAATTTATTTTTTAAGATTTTTTTTGATGTAGACCATTTTTTTTTAAGTCTTTATTGAATTTGTTACAATATTGCTTCTTTTTTATGTTTTTTGGTTTCTTGACAGCGAGACATGTGGGATCTTAGCTCCTCAACCAGGGACTGAACCCACACACCCTGCATTGGAAGGCGAAGTCTTAACCACTGAACCGCCAGGGAAGTCCCCCCAAATTTTAAATTAATGTTTAAGTTTTCACATTATTCACTGTATTGAGAATTCTCTCAAGAGAATAAGACATAAAACATTTGACTTTCTGAATGACAGTGTGGAAACCTGCAGGGTAGTTACACTTTGACAGATGTAAAGAAAATTTTAAAACCCTGTTAATTCATCACTGTATTTTAATATTTCCTGTTAAAAGAAATCAATTATACATGAAGCTCAAACAGCTGGAAAGAACCCAGAAAAGCAACAAGAAAATGGTGACTTTTAAAAATGCTGACGCTTTTCACACCCAGGTTCAGTCATGCCAGCTGGAGAGAGGTGTTAGATATGGCTTTATTCATTTTAAGTCTGAGAAATAGTCATTTCCATGGCATTATGGAAATTGGAACCAAGAGCAATTTATCTTCATGGTCCTGATTCTTCTCATTCGAAAGCATCAAAAAAAATCATTTCTGCAAACTTAAAAGGTATTTTGGTTGGATCATTTGTTTAACTATTGCTTAGAGTCAAACTATTTTGTCCCATATTTCCCAGTGAACTAAAAATACAAAAAGATAAAAAAGACACACACACACACACACAACACACAGTGACCCAATATCTGAACCTCTTTAGACATGAAATCCATTAAGGGGGCCTTTGCTCCTAACTGTGTAAGGGTCCTTAGCTATCATCTGACTTGCACAAGAAGTACACATGGCCCCTGAGAGGCGCTTTAGTCCCCTTTGGAAGACACTGTTGGAAAGACTATAAATGACACAGTTGCAGAAACTATTACTAATAGCAAGCCAGGTGGTCAAGAAGGATGCGAAGCGGTTGCTGTGGCCAGTGGAGCTCTCCAGTAAGAAGTAGATGATGTATGGCAACCAGAGGATGTAAAATACACTAGTAATTCGGAACAGGACCATGGCATAGCGCTTATCAGGACAGGCCTGCACCTCCCCAGTCTCCCCACTCTGGCTGCTGAAGCGGGCTTGCCTTTCGCTGATTTCCTTTGTGTGCTGTTGGCAGATGCGGAAGATGTTGAAATAGGTGAAGCACACAATGAGGGCTGCTGGGGCATATAACATCATCACGATGAACAGGGTGAAGTAGGGGTCGGTGTGCCAGGACTCCGCACACCACTGAAACACATCTCCATGATATCCAGGTTTGCCCCAGTGGAAAAAGGAAGGCAGGAAGACCAGGGTGGAGTATAGCCAAATCAGGAAAATACACAGACGCAGTCTCCAGGGCGTAACCAGGGTATTATAGGTTAGAGGCTTAGTGATGGCAATATATCTATCGATGCTGATACAGGCCAGAGAGGCCATGGAGACACTCTTCAGAACTGATACTACAAAACCAAATACCTGGCAAGTCAAGGACTCCTCTACTGGAAGCGGGTAGTGGAGGAGTGATAAAGAAGGGACCAGGCAGCTTACCCCAACCAAGAGGTCAGCATATGCCATAGTCTGGATAAAATAACTTGTAGTATGGTGGTTCAACAAAGGTGCACAGTGAAATACAAAAATCACAATAATGTTGCCAGAAATAATCAACACAGTTAGAAAGACAATAATCAATACTTCCAAAAGGCAAAAATTGACAGTTTCCAAATAGCCAAATGCCAAGAGGCAAAAAGGGTGGCTGCTCTGATTACCATCCAAGGTAGAGTTCATCTTGAGCTCAGGAGTGATCTCTCACTTCATGCTGCCGCTTGGCTGCTGCCAACAGTTCAAAGGAGCAGCTGCTGTCATTGCGGTCAGCTCTGTGTGTCTGTAATAATGCCCGAGGAGCCTTAGTCCCCAAGCTCCCGATGCTGCTGCTCTGGTGCATTGCCTGCAGTGCAATTCCCCTTTAAATCCTTCTTGGAATAGGGAGAACCAGCAGCAGTTGTCTGGCCAGTCCGAGATGCGGCCATAGTACCAGGTTTACCATACACATAGCACCAGGGGAGTAAGGCAAACTCTGGGTACAATGTCTTCAGGCCAATGAGGGTAGGGGGTAGGGGCAGAAGGGAAGGGAGGAAGATTAGGACTTCAGCAGGAGTTGTAATGAGTCTCCTCTGAACAGCTGATAGAAGAAAAGGAAAGAGCGTTTTACATTTTGCATCCAATGCCCTAATCAAGAACCTGGCTAGCTCAAGCTGGTATCACCCCTCCCACTCTATCCCACCCCACCCGGTACAACTATTCACAGCTACCCTCAGTAGCACCCCACATAACTGGTCCTTACTCTACAGAGGAGGCGCAGCAACAGCAAGCTTTCATGATCAACATAAAACAAAATCAATCGCAAGTCAGATCAATCTAACCCCATTTCCTTTCATTTGAGCTTTTTGGGGGAGAAGAGGAATCTGCTTATAGAATTTAATTACCATGAATAAAATTAGCCAAGATAACTTCTTTTCTTCATTGATTCCAATGTAATACTTTGCCTCTTAGAAAACATTTCAACAGCATTGATCTGTCTAGCTCAATTTCAGAGTATTACCTGTAATTCAGCATGCTGCGATCCAAACAAAAGCCACAGAACACCTTAACAGAAAGCCTTGCAAAGCAGGAATGTGCCTCAGCCCCGTTTACTGCAGAACTGAGACACAGAGGGAGGGGATAAAGGAGTAGGAGGGGAAATAGGGAGAAGAGGGGCTTGGGAAAAGGAAGAGGCGGGGGAGGGGAAAGAAAGCGCCTGTGTGCGCACACACTCCGGCATCTTTAGCAGCTCATTAGAATTCATTGCCAGAGAGGTGCTCCCTGATTTCCAGACTGCACAGTGGGGGAATAACTTAATATGCCTGCAGGGCAGTGTCTGAAGGCTGTTTCCTCGTCTGTCTGGAATCCCCCTCTTAGTAGATGGAGCAGAATTTAGACTGCTAGTAAGGAGAAGAGGTAGTAACCAGGACAGAGAGCAAGTCAGGAATTAGATTGAAACACACTGCCAGAGGGGTAATGGTGAGAGGAAATTCCTATTTTCTTGTAGCATTTCCCACAGAACAAAGAGCAATGTTAAAGAATGAAAGTGTGTTAACAGTGCATGACAACTGAGGAATCATAATTCAGCACAAGAAGTTCTAGCTAGAAGGCTATATATTTAGCATTAATTTTCTCTCATGATTCACTAAATATGGATCTATTTTAAGAAACGTGACCAAAATAACAAGCAAACTTAAAAATTAGGTTTTCAAGAGAAAAAATAAAGAAAATCCCATCTACGCTGAATATTGCAGAAATAGCACACACAAAGAGGAATTACATTGTTCCTGTATTCGACACTATCCTATGTTTTTGAGATGCCATTACTTGCTTCTAGTTTTCTGAGAAGTGGTACACAAATATACAAACAAAAGATGGACAAGAAAATGCACCCACTTCCACCCAGGTCTGAAAATTGCAGGAAGTTTCATGGTACAAACTAGCTTTGTATCTTAGAATATACAATCTTGTTTGTGCCTGCTTAACACAAGGCAAATTGGGATTTTATTGTGGCTCTTCAGGTGATGTCATAAGTGATGACAATTTTCAGCTAATTGGGAGTGTCAAATTATGACAATTTTTAGTTAATTAGAAATATGTATTTTTAGTATCTTTTCCTCCAGGTATCTTTGCTCTCTCAATTCATCGTTCTAAGTTTCACATAACTCAGTAGAGTAAAATAAAATAAACAAATGTTGACATTTGTAAACATTCCAGAAGGTCTGCACACCTGGATGGAGATATATGTGATCCAACTTTCATTTTTTATCTGTTTCACACACATGCTTTCTCATTGCAGGCAATGGTCACTCAATTACATTTTAAGATCTGAAGCGCTGTGCTTATTACACGAAGGCAAGGAACTCAAAAAACCTACTGAGCATAAGCTTGATAGCCGTAATTGACAGGTCTTATTGGAAAAGATGGCAAAGTGCAGCACAGCAAAAAGACCCATGGCACTGTACACCCATCTGGCTCAAATCCTTGCTTCCTTGCTCTAATATTACTTAGCCTCTCTTAGCCTCAGTTTCATCATCTGTAAAATGAGGATCACACTCCTTGTTTCATGACGTTGGTGAGAAATAAAGCAGATAGTGTATACAAAAGGCTTACCAATACCTAGCACACAGCGGGTATATAACTTTACTTTCTTCTCATACAACCTCAAACAGCCTTCCTAAATAGTCTGTGTTTTCCCACCAGTCCTATTGCATTGCTTGAGGCTGGGGCTCTTCTGAATCCTAAGGTGCCCTCTCTTACTGTGACTGCTCAGTTCTAAGGGCAATAACAACAGTTATTTCGATACTTTGCTGCCCTGCATTCCTCAAATACATTGAGGCTGTACATATGTAAGGCAAGAAGGAAAGATGATATGGCACTAATTATTCCCACTAGACAAATAATTTCTCTGCCTATGTCTCAAAACCTGACTTCACTCCTGAGTTCCCCTTTCCTTCTACAATTTGCCTGCTAGTCACACATCTTCTACCTGGATGTCCTATAGAGACTTCAACCACAGCGTGACCAAAATTAAATACATTTTTTCCCACCAAATAAGCCTCTTTTACTTTTTTTCTCACATTTTCCCAGGTACTCAGGTATGAACTCAGAAATCATCTTGACCACTCTCTCCCTTAATATACCATTCTTAGTTACCACATCTTATGAATCTATTTCTATAATGGCTCTCAAATTCATTTCCTCCTTTTAGTTTTTAATACTTTAGGCTATCATTAAATATTGTCTGGACTTCTAGTCTTGTTCATTTTTCTAATCTATTCATTTCTGCCTCGTTAAAATATCGAATAGCACATGCTTCATTATGGTTATTATGAACTCCATTATTCAAGAAGACTCAATGGCTCCTATTGCCTTTCCAGTCTGATCTCACTATACCGAAACTCCCAAATACCTTGCCCTCCAGCCAAACCAGGTTACTCACTATTCTATACATTTGACATAGACTTTATTTTTGGACTTCCATGTTTTGAGTGCTTAATAAATATTGAATTAAAAAAAGAATGATTTCTGATTGTTGTATTTCAATAAATGGAAAAACCATTCACCAAAGTCAAGAGTCCAGGCTTTTTTAACTACTTGTAAATTTGGGCATGTAACTTATTCTTATTCCATCTCAGGTTTCTCATGTATGAAACTAGACAGTTACACTGATAAAAACAGGTATTACATTAACTGATAATTTTAAAGAATTAAAAATGTTATAAAAATGCAACAAAAGCCACAAACTGTTACAATACCATTAGTACAATAGTAGTTCTTTCCATTTTGTTTCTATTTTAGTAAAACCACTCTAGGAGCTATAAACAAAATATTCATACTAGGAATTAAAAAAAAATAATCAGTCAAAAGTTAAATGTTTTGTTTTGGATTAAAGGAAACCATTTTCTCCAGAGGAGACAAATTACTAATGACAAGGGGGAGCAATAAATCTATGTCCTCACAAAAATCTATACATACATTTCCCCTTTAAAATAATGCAGTCACATGATTTCTTTTTAAATAAAAGAGTATTTCTGTATATACGACTGGAAGAAAATACATTAAAAATCAATTCTACTTTTCACTGGATAGTGGGATTACAAGTGATTTTTAATTTTCTTCTTTATGGTTTTCTGTGTTTTGTGAATTTGCTAATTTCTATGTGCTATTTCTACAATCAGGTTAAAAAAAAAAAAAAGCCAAAGTAATATATAACATGTCCCTTTTGGTTAAGCTAACAAAAAACCTGGCCATATGATGCCCTCCCAGAACCACACTGAATAGATGATGCCAGGTTAAGCCACCTACTTCATGGGGCTTAGCTCCACTTGTCCTCATGCCATCACTGCAACATTCCTTCAGATGGCCTTGGTACTCAATTTAATTCAAAACAGACACCTACAGCCCCAGTTAAAAATTTTTACAGAATGAGAATATAACTAGATGAACCATGTGAAATTGTTAATACTTAACCATTTCATTTCTGGTTAAATATTTTCTGATCTACAAAAATGGCAACTTCTATATGGCTCAACCTAACACTAAAAAATTAAAATAACCAAATCACAGAACTAAAAATGAAAAATGGCAGAAAGAGAAAGGAAACATCAAACGAAAAAGAGAAAAGATTGTTCAAATTACATTTATTCTTCTCCCAACCTCCTCAGCAGTTTATCTACTATAGATGGAAAAGGATCAATCTCAGTGCTTGAAATTCATAAGATTCACTTCTGGGCATTATCTATCACTTATTATTTAGTAAAAATGAGCTTTAAATTGTTTATTTATTTAATCAACATATTATTTTAGTTCAGCTGATGTGGGTGTATTTATATAGATGTCATTCCAAACCCAATTTAATTCCTCCCTCTCCCTCATCTTGCACATTTATTCAATCACCAAGTGCCAAGGATTCTACCTCTGAAATTTCTCTCAAGAAGTATCTCTTTCTCTATCCCTTCTGCCACTAAAACAAACCAAGTGACAACTATCTCTTGCATGAATTACTAACAGGTTTTGCTGCAATTTATCGTATTCCATTCTAACTCAATAATACAAATAATAACAATAACAAACCAAGTGACAATTATCTCTTGCCTGAATTACTAACAGGTTTTGCTGCAATTAATCTTACTCCATTCTAACTCAATGATAATATAAATAATAACAATAACTAAGCGGTTAATTTATACTTACCAGGGGCTATGAATTGTACTAAGTGTTTTCATGCATTATCTAAGTTATTCTAACAACTCTACAAATAAGATATTATTATTATCCCATTTTACACATAGGAAACAAAAAGCTTAATGCTAAACTGCCCAATGTCAATGGCCTGAATACAAAACTAGGATTTGAATCAAGACAATCTACCTTTAGATGGACACACTAAATCACTTTGCATACTGCCTCCCAAACCTGAATATATGATTTGCCTACTTAAAATGACTTCCTATTGCCTGAGATATTAAATATGCCTTATTTAAGCTTTCTAAGATCTGGCTCCTACCTGCCTTCTCTGGCTTTACCTACTTTCACACTCTGAAATTGCCAAGCTCTTTATCACCCTTGAGAACATGCTTTTCCCTTTGACTTTTAACACCACACATGCCATGCACACATGCCCCCCTATCCTACCACCACAATCCCCCTCCCTGGATAATTCTGAACAAGAGAACTTTTTGAACCCTTAGATGAGAAGTCCTTGTCATTTGCTGCACAACAATATGTATCTTCTTTTCTATAACCCTCATGCAACTTTATTCCTAATGGTTAGTTAATTGCCTATTTCCCTCATTAGACTGTAGATTCCTCCAAACCAGAGAACAGGTACATTTTATTCATGGGCATATCCATAAGACCTTAACACACGGCCGGCACAAAGCAGGCTTTCAAAGGTATTTCTGATTGACTAAACAACAAATACCTAATAAAACAACAGGCATTTGTTTTTGGATGGGAAGACCTTTCAAGTAAAATCCTAGTATGCTAACAGTTTAATTCACCCATAATTATTAGGTTGGTGCATGTGAAATTGCCTATTTGTAAATCAAACATTGTCAAATATCAGCAATTTTAATATGACCAAACCTAATTATGTTTTTATAGTCTTATAATTCAGAAAGAACTTGAAAACTGCCTGGACAGATATGACTTACAGAAACTCATCAGAGGGTACATGAATTTACAAAGATGGGATATAGGGACTTAAAAATTATTTTCACAAATAACAATTAAAGGAATAGTATCTCAGTCCATTAGGAATGCTATAACAAAAATACCATAGACTGAATTGCCTATAAACAACAAATTTATTTCTCATAGTTCCGGAGACTGGGAAGTCCAAGATCAAGGTGTTGGCAATTCGGTGTCTGGTAAGAATCCACAGTCATCTTACACTGTGTCCTCACATGGCAGAAGGGGCAAGGGAGCTTTCTATGGTCTTTTTTTATAAGGATATTAAGCCCATTCATGAGGGCTCTACCCTCTTGAGAGGCCCCTTGAATCTTGAATCTCCTCTCAAAGGCCCCACCTCCAAACACCATCACATTGTTGGGGGTAGGGGTGGTGTTAGGGTTTCAACATATGAATTTTGGGGAGACAAGAACATTCAGTCTATAGCTGACCTACTATGGCAACTGCTATAGGGGAGCAGACAATAAAGTTCTAGAAGTCCACTGGCAATCTGTTTTCTTACAGCATCAGATAGCAAGAGTACTGAGTTGTGAAACAGTAGAATCACAGGCTATTTTGGGGGCAGGACTCAAACATTCCATTTCATTTTTCCAGAATGTTAAAAGCTTAAAGGAAACTTAAAGGAAGCTCAACCATTTACTTCAGCAACCTCATTTCAGCAGAGAAAAGGAAATAGTCAGAACCTCATCTGAGTTCATGTAAGCCAGTGGCAGAGCTGAAACTAGTACCCAGACACTTCCTAACTTCATGGCCAGTGCTCTTTTTGCTAACTTGATCCCCGTTTTGTTTAGTATCCACAGGAAGTTCTTATGATTAAATATTATTGAATCCTTGACTATTACCAAATTGACCAGGAAGAGATTTTTAATTAAAACAAAACAATCTGCATAATAATGAAGTTATAATTAGATATTTAAATTATTTTTCCAGACTGGTAAAATGTGGCTGGGCCTCCAGGGCTTCCCTTGGACAATCAGAAATGTAAATATCGATTATCTGGCTCTGGATAAAAACTTGAAATTCATAGCAAAAGACTCTTACCACTGAGGTTTGCCACTAAAATCACTAGCGAAAACAATGCAAATAGGTTTCAGAAAACACAAGGCTGACTGGATGGAAGGAAAGAGAAACATCAGAACACGCTGCTATTTCATTATTCTTTTATTTATTAAAAGAATCTGTTAAGGAAGCCATTCTGATGTAAATTTTTGGTACTAGGCAAAATAAATAAACAGTCACTGATACAAAAGGTGAAAAATAACCAAAAGAAAGAAGGATCAAAGGATGATTCTGGAAGCTGGAGACCAGAAAGTGCCCTCTTTTCCCTCCATTCTCAACTCCAATTTATTTGATTTACCAGACCCAAATAGCTATAGGTCTTACAGATGGGAGTAAGAGAGCCCGTAGGAGTCCCTGTGGATTACTTATTACGGTTTCTTTCCCCTGTGCCTGACAAGTTCTAACTAGAGACTAGGATTGAGGAACCCTCTGTCAAAGACCAGAAAGAACGTAAAACTAAAAATCCAGGAGTATTTGGTCTGCAGAAATTTATTCCATGAAGCCAAGGGTAGTTCAATATCAAGAAGTCTATCATAGGCTGATAACGTATCTACTCCATCAACAAGTTAAAGAAAATCATATTCACTATTAAGTGCTGAAAAAGTCCTTCATAAAATTTCAGCAGACATTCCTAATAAAAAAAATCAAAGCCTGAGATAGAATAAAATCACTTAAATAAAATAAAAAGTATTACCAAAAAAACCCCACAATTGAATAGCATGCTTTCCAGAAGTCTGAAAAACTAAGACCATTTTAATTAAAATCAGGAACTCAATAGGGATGCTAGTTATCACCACCATCATTAAACACTGTCTTAAAGCTTCTATCAAATATAAAAACAAAAACAAGAAAATTTAGTAGCCTGCATAAACAGTGAAAAAAGAAGTGAAACTGTTTTTGCTGCTGATATTATCATATACCTGAAAATCTTAAAAGATGCTAGTATAAAATTAGGAGGATTAATCAAAATATCAAGAGGTAGATGGATAGAGAATTAGAAAAAATTAATGCCTATTCTCTGTTGTAGCAATTAGTTATTTAGAAATGGAAATCAGAAAAAAAAATATTCCATTTGCTATAGTGAGAACACTCTAAGATAATTCTTAGGAATAAATTTAACAAAAGAGGAACAAGACATATATGAAGGCAACTCTGAAGTCTTTAACAGACATAAAATAAGACCTTGACAAGTGGAAAGGCATACCATATTCTCAGATGTAAAGATATTATAACCTAAATTAATGTGTAAATTAAATGTAATTCAAACTAGAATCCTTATATAACCTTACAGGATAATGGTGAGACTGGAGAAAATGACTTTAAAGTTTATATGGAAGATTAAATATGCAAAAATAGATAAGAAAAATATGAAACAGGAAACAGTGAAAAAAAGACTTGCTTTACCAGATATTAGAACATAACTCAAAGCCTCTTTAACCAAAACAGTATTGGTATAGGAATACACAAAAATAAATAAATAGAACAAGCTAGAAATCAATCCCAGCATATATGAGAATTTAAGATATAACAAAGATGGCAGTTCTACTCAGTAGGAAAATAGAAGTAGCACAACTGGTTATCCATCTGGGAGAAAGTAAAATTGGACTGCTATCATATGCCATGTACAAAAATAAATTCCAGATGGATTAAAGACGTAAAAATATAACACGTACAATAAAAATCTCACAAGGAAACGTTGGAAAGTATATTTACAAAATCTAGAGGTAGGAGAGACCTTAACCAAGATGCAATTTTCTACATAAAAACTGAAAGTTTCGTACGGCGTGAAACCATAAAGTTAATATAAATCTAAAATTCTAGAAAGATATTTATAATGAAGCTACAAAGAATATAATTATATAAAGTACTTAGAGACTGACATCTTAAAGTTAACAGAAAAATATACTTGGGGCTTCCCTGGTGGCACAGTGGTTAGGAATCCGCCTGCCAATGCAGGGGACACGGGTTCGTGCCCCGGTCTGGGAAGATCCCACATGCCGCGGAGCGGCTAGGCCCGTGAGCCACAACTACTGAGCCTGCGCGTCTGGAGCCTGTGCTCTGCAATGGGAGAGGCCACGACAGTGAGAGGCCCGCGCACCGCGATGAAGAGTGGCCCCCGCTCGCTGCAACTGGAGAAAGCCCTCGCACAGAAACTAAGACCCAACACAGCCAAAAATAAATAAATAAATAAATAAATTTATTAAAAAAGAAAAATATACAAAGAATATAAAGAGATAACTCATGGAAGAGCAAATCGCTCAGATTTATTTGTAGTCAGGGAACTGCAAACTAAATACATTCTGGCATCACTTACATCCACTGACAGCAAAAATTACAGTGATAACTAATACTGTTTGGGATATGTGTTAATAGGTACTTTCCTACATTGCTGGTGGAACTGTGAACTGTCATAGCCTTTCAGAGAGGCAATCTGGACATAAGTAAATTAAATACAAAAATTAAATAACAAGTTTAAAAAACATATTACCCTTTGATCCAACAATCACACTACTGAGACTATTCAATAAAAGTCAAAGATTTAGAACATGTGTAAGGTTGTTTAGTAAACACTATTTAGAGGCTAAAAACTGGAAACAAAATAAATGCCTACCAATAGAAGAATAACTGAATAAAAGACTGCACTGTCTTAGTCTGCCTGGGTTTCTATAACAATCTATAACAAAACACCATAGACTGGATGGCTTATAAACAGCAGAATTTTATTGCTCACAATTCTGGAGGCTAGAAGTGTAAGATCAGAGTGCCACACAGTTGGGCTCTGGTGAAGGCCCTCTTCTGGGCTGCACAGTGCCGACTTCTAGTTGTATCCTCACATGGTGGAAGGTGGGGAGGGATCTTTCCCGAGACTCTTTTATAATGGTGCTAACCCAAGCATGAGGGTTCTGCCCTCATGGCCTAATCACCTCCCAAAGGCCCTGCTTCATTACTATCACCTTGGTATAGTGGTTAGGTTTCAACATGAATTTTAAGGGACACATTCAGACCATAGCACCTGCTATCAATATACACAAGAATGTTCACAGCAGCTTTATAAAAGCTAAAACAGGGAGAAAAAAAAAAGCCACAAACATCTATAATAGCAGAACAGATTTTTTTAAAGTATGATTTATTCATACAATGGAATATTCTCAGCAATTAAGAAAACGAAAAAAAATAAAAAATGAACTACTGATACACTCCCAAAATGGATGAGCAAAAGAAGTCAAATACAAACGAGTACATGCTGCATGACTGTATGATTGTTTGTAAATGAAGTTCAAGAACAATCAAAACTAATCTAGGGAAAGAGAAGTCAGAATACAGTAAGTCCCCTACATATGAACGAGTTCTGTTCTGAGAGCGCTTTCGTAAGTCCAATCTGTTCCCAAGTCCAACAAAGTTAGCCTAGGTACCCAACTAACACAATAGGCTATATAGTACTGTACTGTAATAGGTTTATAATACTTTTCACACAAACAATACATAAAAAACAAATAAAAACAAAAAATAAAGAAAACATTTTTAACCTTATAGTACAGTACCTTGAAAAGTACAGTCGTACCAGCTACATCACCACTGCTTTCATGCTGGCTTCTGGACATCCTGGGCTTGAAATAAAGATTCTGTACTACTGTACTCTATACAGTACTGTACAGTAAAGAACACAAAAGCACAACCACTTGTACACGATGCACCGCATGACAATGTACACCAGATATGTGAACTAACTTACATGACTGGACATGCAAACGTGTTTGCATCTTTGAAAGTTCGCAACTTGAAGGTTCGTATGTAGGGGACTTACTGTATTGGTTTTTCAGGGGTGGCGTAGGAGTGGTTATGACTAGAAAGGGACAATAATAACTTTTTGGGGTGATGGATATATTCTTCCTTTTGGTAATGATCAGAGCAGTGTATAAATATGTAATTGAGCTGTACACTTTAAAGTTGTGTATTTTAGCCTATGTAAATTACAGCTTGCTGTAAAAATAAATTTTAAAAAGTTTAAAGTAGTTTCTCCTCTCAAAAAAATTCAGAGCAAATTTTTTAAATGTCAATTACAATAATAACTACCAGGTTCCTATTCGAGAAACAGATATCATCATTTTCATGGAACCAGAAAAACAGAATACTTCATGTCTTTAAACTATCTCTATGAGTAGCCACACCAAAAATATTTAAGAAATAATTTTTGGCCAAATATTTCAAAGGACTTCAAAATGTTATAATTACATATCCAAAATAGGATTTGCCAATAAAAGAAAAAAATCAACTAAGTGTACTTTTGCTAGCCATACATGTTGCATAACCTTGTTCTTCCATGTCTCCAATGATACTATGAGTACAACGCTCTGCCATTCTTCCATGCCTGGGGAGATCTTTTCTGGAACCCATCTTAAACATCATATTTCTGATAAAGATTCTCCTATTCCCCCAGGCTGAATTAATCACTCCTTCTGATGGTTCCCACTGTGCTTTTCCAGACTATCACATGATTTATGTTAATTGCTTTTGTGTTTGACCTCCTAGCTCCAACACTGTGGTTGTAATAGGCACTCAATACAGCTGGTTAAACAATAACATCAACATAATGAAGGGAAACAGAATATTAGTTCCTGAGGGAAAATACATCTGTCTGGAAACAAGATGATGAATAGAAACACTAATATTTTGAGCAAATAAAAGTCATTTTTCTCCACTTAGAGGGTGGGATAGGGAGGGTGGGAGGCAGATGCAAGAGGGAGGAGATATGGGGATATATGTATATGTATAGCTGATTCACTTTGTTATAAAGCAGAAACTAACACACCATTCTAAAGCAATTATACTCTAATAAAGGTGTTAAAAAAGAAGTCATACTTCTGCTGAGGAAAGATCTGATTTCATGTTCAAATGTTGTCCTTACCTATAAGGTTTTTTTTTTTTTAAATTATAGTTTTATAGAGATACTATTCACCTCATAAGGTTTTAATATATTTTTAAAAGAAGTCCCACCTTTTGTCACATTGAAAAATTCTCATATATTACTGGGGGTTCTGAGAAATTCATTCGTAACTCAGGTTTGGGATTTGTATACCATTGGAGAAACTGCTTCCTAAAGATAAAAACTTGAAGAATTTTAGAAGACAAAAACAAAACTTATAACCAGTACCATGGGTCCTGCAAAAGGCACAAAGCACAGCCTGACCTTGCAAAAAATTAGTTTAAATTCTTGTATACTTGTACAAGGAATAATTTCGTTGCTTCACTTGCAAAAACCTTGAGCAATTCATGAACTTGAGAAGGGGATACTATAAAAAATAGAATTCTTCACTTTAGAGGAATGGACTAAAAGGGAATATGGTTTAAGATAAAAGAACCATGTTCTTCCAATTGTAAAAACTAGGACTAGGCCTTATCTACAAAGAGCACATTTCTGTGAAGTGTGAAAAGGAATAAAATAAACAAAGGAAAGTTTTTACACATGGCATAGCACAACTGACCTGACTAAGAATGAAATTATGGTCAAAAGAGATTCAGATACACAAAGGGTAGAGGCCATCTTTTGCCTCTGAGGTGAAAAGGAAGGAAGAAAACCTATGCCTTCTCCTTTGTGCCAACACTAGCAATAACTCTGTGACAGAAGTATGAAAGTTCTACTCTTACATCAGATAAAGGAATTATACAAAATTCTTAGAAATCAAGTAGCCACAATGATCTTTTTATAATAAATTTCTAAAAGAACTAATGCTGAAGCTGAATTATCATCCCCTTACCTTTGTGATGAGAATTCGGTATTTTTCCACCAGGTGGTCATTGTTGTGACAACCTGCTAGCAGCTGCCAGACTTCTCCTCGAAGAGCTTCAGGAACACCGCTTCTTACTAAGGATGACAACTGCTTTGGCCTCACGCTCAAGTTAAGATGCCTAAAAATAAAGCCATAATCCATAAGTGCATAAAAGATAGCTTCTCTAAAAGAGTGTTATTTTTATGAAAGCTAAACTAAATGATATACAAAGACTTAATAAAGGTAATATATTTAAAAAAAAAAGCCATTGAACTAGATGTGGCCAATATAACTGTAAAAGATTGAGTGGAGGAAAGAATTCTGAAGTCAGACTGCTTCTTAAAGTATCTTTAAATTATTACTCTACTTTTTTTTTTTTTGATAAAAAGCAAAACTGGAAACCACAGCTTTATGGTTGTAGTTTGTATATGAAAAACAAAGCAAAATTCCAATCATTTGACACATAGCCAAAGATAAGAGCTCGACTCTGCATCAAAATTGATAAGTGAACTGTGTATTTTTACGTTTTACATTTAAATATACATTTGTTCCAAGTTAGAATAAATATAAAGATATATGATTTCAGCAGTTTTTATGACATCTTACTTCCAGTAACTTTTTTGAGTAACTATGGTGGATAAGAAAGTTTCTACTGTACTATTATAACATCAAAACAAGTCATTAAAGTCCTTGAGCTTCATTTATCTCATCTACAAAATGGGGGAAATAAAACAACTTTTTTTGGGGCGACGTGCTGTGCGGCATGTGGGATCTCAGTTCCAAGACCAGGGATCAAACCCATGCCCCCACTGCAGTGGAAGCACAGAGTCCTAACCACTGGACCGCCAGGGAATTCCCTAAAATACTTTTTTTGGGAGGAAATAAAACATCTTGAGGGACTTCCCAGTTGGCGCAGTGGTTAAGACTCCGAGCTCCCAATGCAGGGGCCCAGGGTTTGATCGCTAGTCAGGGAACTAGATCCCACATGCATGCCGCAACTAAGAGTTCGCATGCCACAACTAAGAAGCCCGAGAGCCGCAGCTAAGACACGGTGCAACCAAATAAATAAACAAACAATAAATAAAGAAAACATAGCATTAAGTTATTAAAAAAATCTTGAAATGTTGGTATTAGTTTACAAAGTGCTTTTGTATATAATTTTATTTGCTGCTTACAACAACCATCTGAGGTATGTGGTAGTATCTCCAGTTCTACAGATGCAGAAATAAGTTCAGGGAAGTTGATTACAAGACTGAGGTAGCCTCAAACTCTAAGACCAATGAATGCGCTATATGTTACGTCATACCTGCTTTGTGATTTGAAAGCCACCACTACTGACACATAAAGCAGGATCCTGACACAGAGGAATTCCTGTGACTATCAGATTTAAAGAGAAGTTACTGGTACAAAATGACCACTATCAAAATACAAAAAGGTCTGAGACTTTTCTCAAAATTCTCCCAGAATACTAGCACAATAATGTGCAGTACATTTAAAAATGGTTAATTCTGTTATGCTAGCACCCTAATATAAGAGCTATAGATATTTCAGTATAGTTTTGGCTTTGCTTAGAAAAAAAAAACCTATATACAAGTTGAACAGGTGGGAGCAGAAAGGACAAAAGTAGTCCTATTACCTAATTCAAGGATTGGTACACTTTGGCCTGTGGGACAAATCTGGCTCACCATGTGTTTCTGTAAATCAACTCTTATTGAAACAGCCATTTTTATTTCTTTATGTACTGTCTATGGCTGCTTTCACACTGCAACAGCAGAGTTGAGTAGTTGCAACAGAGACTATTGACCACAAAGCCTAAAACATTTATACTTAGCTCTTTACAAAAAAAATAAACCTAACCCTAGGATTATTTGATAACCCTAGCTTGATTTATATTGATAAAATTATTTTCAGAATAATTTTATGTCACTGATAATTATAACTAGCTAACTCAGCATACTATTTTATTACTGACATTAGTTCTCTTATTGACTAAAATTCATATCAAAATGAACGTGGAGGATTAGAGCGCAAAGGTATATTTATTACAATTACTGCCACTAAAATCTAATGTAGAGTTAAATAAACCAGCTTTGGGATCAGACTTAACTGTGTTAAAAATTCTGGGTGCTGTTTACTAACTAGAATTGCTGACTTAATCTCTAAGCCAGTTTCCTCATCTATAAAAATGGATACTATTTTATAAGGTTGTTATAGTTGAAATAGAGCACATAACTTAGCACAGCACCAGATACGTGGTAAATCTATTACTTCTTACTATGATTACTACCATTACAACATCAATTATTTTTAATCTAGAATAATCCTGAGTGGTGGTTCTACAGACTTGTATTTTGTAAATGAAGAAACAGACTCAAAAGAGTTAAGTGACCTGCCCAACATCACACAGCTTAGAAATAGGAGAGGTAGGATTTGAAGCCAGGTCTACCAAGCTCTAAAACTCCATGATATTGTGATGGTTCCTATTACAGAACACATATAATAATGATGAAAAAAATAATGACAAAATGAATTGAAGAAGAGAAACTGTATTATTATTTCTAAAGACATGACTGAAACCAGCAAAAACAGTTTTAAACACCCTGAAAGACAGTTGAGACAGATGGAACCTTAGTTAATATATTTGAAGGAGTTGGGGCTTCCCTGGTGGCGCAGTGGTTGAGAATCTGCCTGCCAATGCAGGGGACACGGGTTCAAGCCCTGGTCTGGGAAGATCCCACATGCCGCGGAGCAACTGGGCCCGTGAGCCACAACTACTGAGCCTGAGCGTCTGGAGCCTCTGCTCCGCAACAAGAGAGGCCGCGATAGTGAGAGGCCCACGCACCGCGATGAAGAGTGGCCCCCACTCGCCGCAACTGGAGAAAGCCCTCACACAGAAACGAAGACCCAACACAGCCAAAAATAAAAAATAATAAATAAATAATAAATAAAAAAATTAAAAAAATATATATATATATATTTGAAGGAGTAAGATAAGGATATCATTTAATCAAATGAATAACAAAATGAATAAACAAAGCTTGATAACAAAACAAATTCCAAGCAATTGTATAAAATGCTGGTGAGTTCATTTTATAAAACCTAGATGCTATATATAAATAATTTAAAATACGCTATTATATAACCATGTCAAGACTCAATTACATTTCTATTTTAGAGCAGAAACCTTTTTATACAGATGAAATTCCTGCCAGCAGCAGTCCAAACACTCCAAAATCACTGAACTGAAAATATATTGTGATGAGAGCATCAGCAGGTTTGTCTCCTGATTGCTAAAGGAATATCAAAAATAAATGAAAACTATTCCCCTGGGGGGCTTTTGCAGAGTTCATTTATTAAAACCACTTGTGTAAAGACAAACCATGCTTTGGTTTGCATTTTCCTCCTGTACACATTTGACATTTCCCAATGTGGAGAGTGTTTTACCAGAAGTGTAAAGCACTGTGAGAGTGCTAGAAGCAGATGATGCCCATTTGTAGTCCCATCCCTTAAGGGCATGAAGTTTTTTTTAATGCTGAGACACGGTTTTACTAAGAATAGAGTGAAGGTTTCAACAGTTAAAACTTCAGAGAAAAATCAGACTCCAAAGTAACAGGTCCATGGGGAGCTAACAGACAACCCTAATAACCAGAAAGTCAGAAATAGAAAACTACTCAGATCACTTTCAAGTTCAGCTCTTTTCAGCATATACAGGCATCCTACACAATGGGGAAAGGAAACTACATAAATGTCTCACCAACTTGATTTACCAGAGTGTCTCTGATACCATTAATAAATACCTGAAGGTAATGTACTCTCTTTAGACAGCCTAGAGGATAGTGTTTAATGTTGTTCTCAAACCATCTTTTGAGCGGATGAGAAATTCCTGAATTTTACAAGTGTTAGTAGGAAAAGTAATTGGTAGAGCAATTGATATATACCATGTTTATGACATGCTGCTCTGTCACTTGAGGCATATAACACAGATAAGGAAAAATCCCACCTGGAGTCTCTTACCATGGCTCTATGCATTGTGTGAGCATCTTCTAAACCTCCCTGAGTATTGTGTATAGTCTTAACTACTGTGTATTATCTTAACCAGTCAGTGGTTCCTAACCACTTTAATACAAATGACTTCTTTCCTTATTTATTCTCCCCATGCTTTCCATGTTTGAATAAATATTTTCTGCAGCAATGTGAATTTATTAGGTTTCTGATATTTTGAAAGTTGATTTCAGATCTTCACTACTACCCTTATAAACCTCTAAAAACAGAGATTCTAGAATGTGAACCTCATACTTAGGTTTTTATTATTGGCTCCAAAATTCAATAATGTTAGGTAAAATTCCATACCCATAAAATAAGAATTACAGGTGAAAAGGAGAACTATTCTATTACAACTTACCATTTAGACAGCAGTTCTCCCCATGTTTCAAGAATTTTCTCTGCACATTCTTTGGATACATCACCAGATCCACTCAAGAGAGGTTCATCGTTATCTTTAATAAACAAAACACACAAAAAAGGATAACAGAGGTGGCTATGCTAGCCAGAAGAATGACCTGGAAACATAACAGTCAAATTTGAAAGATTTTACTGGGAGCATAGTATCATAATTTCTCTCTTTTAGTATATAGTTATAAGTACGAGGAAAATAAAAATGGTCCTAGGTGGAATGTTGTTGTAATCTCTTTAATTCTCTTTTGCTTTTCATATAGGTCTATATTATGTCAACTGCAGAAAAGAGCCATATAATTATAAAATGATAGGACTCAAAATGTATGTTCTCTCACCTATTCCAAAGCAAACAGCTTTATACATGAAAATATATCGCAGTCTTATGTATAACAGTTAAAATTACAAACCACCTAAGCATAAGCTACAAAAATAGGAAAGCAGAGAATGTCAGAATAAATTATGATACATGTTTACAATGTAAATTTGTGTTGACACTTGTTTACATAATGATCTCACAAAATACCACATAAAATAAACATAAGAACTAAATCTTCATTATAATCTATGTTAAAAAATAGAAAATAGTCTGGAATGAACTATACCAAAACATTAACACTGAGTGATGGAGTTATGATTTTTTTTTCCTCCTTTATGTTTTTATGACTTTCTAAATTTTCTACAATGACATAATTTATAATAGAAAGCACAAAAATATTTTAAAAAGGACCAAAATGAATCATTTCAAACTTAGTACAAATAATTAGGAAATGTAAATTTGAATACGAAGTCAAAGATTATAAGACATAAAGACAGTGAAAAAAGTGGCAATGATAAAGGCATGTGAGACAAATTGAAAAGTGTAATGAAAGTGGGGGGAAATATGAACTAAGACTTACTTAATAATCTTCTTTTGTTGGATACTTGGTGAGTTTTCAACTTTTTGCTACAAATAGTATCAGGATGAACATATCTCATTGCTTTTATTGGGTATATGCCCAGAAGAGAACTCCCTGGGTTAAAAAATGCATGCTTTTAAGGATTTTGAAACTTACTGACAAACTGCCTTCCAAAATGGTTTTACCAATTGATATTTGCACTAGTTGGGTACAACAGTACTTGTTTCCATGTGTCCTCAACCAATGCTGTATCTAGATTTTTTGGTTTAACCTGCCTTAAAAAGTTTTGATCTTTACATCTCTGATGATTACATCATGAATTGGCATCCCTTTAGAGATGGCATATCTGAGAGCACTGATTTTAAAGGCTCAGAAATCCAGGATACTTATTATTAAATTTATTTACATTATAATGCCTTGAACATTATCAGCAGTTTTCATAGTTGAGTTATGGCAGAGGACAGACTGAATATACGTGAGACCTCTGCAGATAGATAAGGAAAAGAGAAAGGCTCCAGTGCACTAAGATAAACTTCCCCTGCTTCATTATTTTGCCAGAATTGGCCCTACTTTCTATATGCCTCAAGTAATTCTCTACTCATTAAAAATGTCAATATAACACAACATCTTTGGGGGACGGCAGCTACTAAAAAGTGTACTAAAATTTACAAGAGATAATTCCTTTAAAGAGATTAGGAAGACCTATCTTACAAAATTCTCTTTTACTGTCTGGATGTGTTCAGAACGTTTTCTGAACACCTCCCATTTATAACTGCTGGCTTCCAGCCCTGTGAGCACAAATGTCCTATGGATAAAGGAGCCTCTTTAGAGGACTACAGCCATTTCTTTCCATGAAGCAAACATCACAACAGGACCAGTTTCCCTTGTTTGTATACTCCATTAGAGAGAATTAAAAGATGGCATGGCTGAAGTCTTCTTCAGTCCCAGTTCTCCTGTCATTAACTTTTCACTATGGAAATCGACCCCAGGAGGGTTACTCATCCTGCCAATATTTACTGAGCATCTATTATATACCAGGAATTGGGTTACACACCAGGGAAATAATGTGGGGCAGAAAAGGACACGCTCTCTTCCTTTACAGAGCTGTGTTCTAGTGTTGCCTGATTCTCCCATGGGCTGCTGACTGCTGTTAGTCCTTATCTCTCCCCAGTTAAGAGCTGTCAGTAGAGGCCTTCTGAACCCCCTCAATTACATTAAAAATCCGTGCCTGCTAGAGATTAGAACTACATCTCAATCCTGATGTTATCTATTAGTTGGGCCCAAATTTCTTTGTAACTGGTAGATATCCTTTAACATCTATAGTATGGAGATTTGAGCAGTCTCTGGTTTCATAATAAATAGAGTGTCTTTCTCAATTTTGGGTGTTTTTTTAAATTCCTGAGTTTAAGGGGAGGAAAGTTCTATAAACTTTTATTTGCTCTGCATCTTAAGCAGTGTTGACCTAGAAGGGAAACTGAAAGTCTCCAGAACCAGTTATACAGTAGACAATCTCAAACAGTGGGAACAATTTCACCTTTCCCAGCCTTAAAACATGACTTAAATCGCCTCTGCAGGGAGACTATAAATTGTATCTCTGACTTCACAAAACAACATATGTGCTTTCTTTGCACTTCAAAATGCTTTATGTGAACTAAATGCCCAGAGATGGTGACAGAATAGAGCTCAGACTATTAACTCACAGACCTGGATTAAAATCCTCCCTGCCAATTTCCAGCTGTTGTGACCTTGGGCAAATTCACTTTTCTGAGATTCTATTTCCTTATGCTCAAAATAAGTATATTCAAAATAAGTCCTATTTTTCAGGATATTTGTGAGGACTATATAAACAAAGTATTATTTTATAAACAAAGTACCTGTCTACCACATATTAAGCATCTAGTAACTGGTGGCCATCAATATTACTAATAAATGATCCTAAGCTGATTAGTCACAGGAAAAAGTAGAAGTTACAGGGAACAACAGAAAGTGGAAAGTAAGAGCTTGCTCTAAACTTGAAAAAAGGACATATAATCATGGATATGTATTTCTTTTAACCCAATCAGACATTCCTGCCACCTCCATGCTTTTGTTAATGTAATTTCTTAGCCAGAAGTGCCCAAACCAGCCCCTTTATCCCTGAATTCTCCTCGCACTTTAAAAGTTCCAGCTAAAAAACTATTCATGGTGCTCCACCACATACTCCACAATGAGAAATGAATTCTCGTCTATGAATTTTCTAAAACACTTCTTGTGAAGCTCACATAGATACATGCCTCATATGACCTCTCATAATCAGCTTGCTTTTGCCCTTAAAAATAAAGCTCTGGTACAAAATTATAAATTGGAAAATGCCTCCCAAACTTTCACTTTTCCTGTGTTCCTTCCCTTCATATCTCACTTGTATACTGCATCTTTTAACACAGACTGATAGAATAGTTTACAGATATAACCATAAAAAAAAAAGAGGAAAAAATAAAGAACTGGTTGATTCCTAATATTTATCAGTGTGAAAATCCAATAATGTATAAATCAGTTGAGATGGGAACATTTATTGAGGTGGAAGCTGTGTCAAATTTGCTCTAAAAATGTGCTATATTAATACACTAAGCTAGCAGACTGATTATTTAAAAAAGCACTAATTATAAATCTCATTTTTTTCTAACTTGGTTACAATTACCTTAAAGAAAGTCCTATGTTAATCACTTTTTAATCTCCCACAGTCCTTTTAAAAGAATTCAAAATACTATGTCACTTTATCAATTCCCTGATAAAACTGTAAAGGTCTGTATGGTCTGCCACCCCAAAATAGAAATTAAGCTCTCCCTACAATTTACCTTCCTCTTCATCGTCTTCTGGAGGAGAAGGTATCATTGAACTCTGAGATCCAGACTGTGGCAGGCGAATTGAGGGACTGGCTGTAGTTTTCCTCCTCTCTCTCTCTGATTCACTTTCCAAGCAAACAACTTCGTATAAAGTGTCAGTATTGTTCTTTCTCTCCTTTTGCTTTATCTTGAAGATGAAAATACATTATTTATCAAGGGATAAAACATTTTTTTAATTGAGCACTACTTCTGATCTCATACAGGATATGAGAACAGAAAGGTATTAGTTTAAATATCTAAACAAAATGTAGCCTTTTCTAAATAGAAAAATATATGTTTAGACTTAGGAAAAGGTAAATAGGATATTTACTGAGCAGGGCTCTAGTTCTGCAATTTTATTTACTGTATTCAGACTGTATCATCAAACATCCAACTACCAATATTTAGTAAGCGTGAACTAAAAAGTTAACCGTTCTGCAGCTCCCCAATTACTTTGTTTTGTTCAAGGTTTCCTACATAAAACTATACATGAAAAAAATGTTTTAGAAATATTCTAAAACATAAAGTTTAGAACTAAGAAAGTCTTATCTCCATGCCCCTCCCCCCCAAATCCTTTCGCTTAATTATAACAGAATAGGGAACTTTTCTTCAACTGAAAGCTACAACTGGGGGTGGGAGGAGAGGTAAGTGACAGAAAAGAGATTAATAGAACAAATAAAATTTTTGATAGCTCAAATTGTTTTATATTCTGGGTTTATCTTAAGACAAGCACATAACAGTTTAAATTGACCTAAATTAAAAATTAAGGGACTTCCCTGGTGGCGCAGTAGTTAAGAATCTGCCTGCCAATGCAGGGGACACGGGTTTGAGCCCAGGTCCGGGAAGATCCCACATGCCGCAGAGCAACTAAGCCCGTGTACCACAACTACTGAGCCTGTGCTCTAGAGCCTGTGTGCCACAACTACAGAAGCCCGACTGCCTAGAGCCCATGCTCCACAACAAGAGAAACCACCGCAATGAGAAGCCCATGCATCACAACAAAGAGTAGCCCCTGCTTGCCATAACTAGAGAAAGCCCGCGCACAGCAATGAAGACCCAACGCAGCCAAAAATAAATAAATAAATAAACTAAAAAAAAATTTTTTAAAAGGGCTTAAAATAAAAAATTAAGAGTAGGCAATGTAACACTTTACCAGTACAATATTTAAATATATTAACATTCCATATTAGAGTCAGTTTAAGGAGGAGGAAAAAAGTGAAATACAGAGCAGGAGGACAAGACAGAACTACAGGAAAAGATACAGAGACAACTAGAATAGAAAGGTAGCAACACCGAAGAGAAAGATATACATGGATAAAGTAAAAATACAGAAGAGGGGGAGCAATAAGAGGTTCGTTAGGTACAGAAATACCAGGCAGAGACCAGATTTTGTCATCCTAATGTTCATTTGGGTTCTTAAGAAAAACTACCGCAATCCTGGAAGGCTTAGGTAGTGGCAACATGTCCTTTCAATATCATCCTGAAGCACTGTTTAATATAGTAGTTGGCAAACTTTTCTGTAAAGGGCCAAAAAGTAAGTATTCTAGGCTATGTGGGCCAGTAGTCTCTGCTGCAACTACTCAACTCTGCCATTATGGTGCAAAAGCAGCCATAGACAGTGAGTGTGGCTGTGTTTCAAAAGCATTTTATAAAAGCAAGTGCCAGGGGCTTCCCTGGTGGCGCAGTGGTTGAGAATCTGCCTGCCAATGCAGGGGACACGGGTTCGAGCCCTGGTCTGGGAAGATCCCACATGCCACGGAGCGACTAGGCCCGTGAGCCACAACTACTGAGCCTGCGCGTCTGGAGCCTGTGCTCCCAACAAGAGAGGCCGCGATAGTGAGAGGCCCGCGCACCGCGATGAAGAGTGGCCCCCGCTTGCCGCAACTGGAGAAAGCCCTCGCACAGAAACGAAGACCCAACACAGCTAAAAATAAATAAATAAATAAATAAATTTATTAAAAAAAAAAAAAAAAAAAAAAGCAAGTGCCAGGCCAGATTTGACACACAGACCCAGATGTGCTGACTTTAACATGTCCACCAAAGAATTATTTAATTTTCTAGGTGAATAAATGACTGAATTACTTATTATTAATTAAAGGACCCAGACTCTGTGAAGTTACATATTAATCTGTAGGCTTGTGTCCAATAGCTATGCAAATGATTTCCGTCTAATAGAAAAGATAACCCAAAGGTTACCTATAGGACATTAACCAGTTTTGTTTCTAACCCAGCAATCTTGTTCTAACATTCTTTTTTTTTTTTAAAGAAAGGACTATATAAACTCAAGTTTCTCAAATACTTAGAACCAGTTTTACCATCTTACTGGTTGCCTCACTACCTAATGAATTAAATTAAATCTTTGACATATGTTCATTCTAAATTTGTAATTATGATTTTTAATTTCAAATACGCTTTGATAGGGAACAGGATTTACTTTTGTTTTAAATTACTCTCTAAAACATTAGTTAATTGCTATCTGGAACATTTCAAAGATCAACATAACTCTTTACCTTTAAAATTTTTTCTCAGAAACTATATGAATGTAATAACCATTGCACTTCACCTAGAAACTCCTCTTTGAGTGACAGTCACCAGAGCACTACTGCCCTTTTGAAGTCAGATAAATATGGAGTCAAGTGGACCCTGCCTGTAAGTCAAGAACTCCAGCTATTAAAAATGTTGTTCATTGTTGAAGCTGGGTAATAGTACATGGGGTTCATTATATTATTCTTTTTATTTCTGTGTACATTTGAATTTTCTATAATAAAAAGCTTTCAAAAAGCACTCTTAAAAGACCAAAAAAAAAGAAGTAGACATGAATAAGTGGAACGATATCACAAGTTCTTGGAAAAGATGACTCTATATTAATATCACAAAGATTTCAATTCTCCCCATAAAAATACCAATAATTTTCTTCCAGAGCTACAAAGGTTGAATCTAAAGTTTATGTAAAAATAAACAATCAAGAATACTTAGCAAAACCCAGAAAAAGAAGAACAGCTGAGGAGGAAAGTTAGCCCTACCAAATATAAAAACATAACGTCTATGTAATTAAAACAGTGTGGTATCAGTGAATGAGTAACATAAAGATCAATCAAAAAGAACATAAAAACCAAAAGAGTTCTAAATACATATGAAAATCTGATATATGATAAAGGTGGCATCTCAAATCACTGGGGGAAAAGTTACACTTTGCAATGAATGGTATTGGGACAAGTGGATGGTCATTTGAAAAAAACTTTAAATCAGATCCATACCTTACACTATATAACAGAATAAGATACTAATAAATTAGAGATATAAATAAAAGTAGTCAAATGAAACCATGTTAGTAATATTAGAAAATGTATAAATTCCTTTATTACTTGAGAGTAGGGAAAGCATTTCTAATTATGACCCCAAATCCAGAAGCTTTAAAGGAGAAACTTGATAAATTCAAGTATAGAAGAAAGAAACTGTGTGGCAAAAAAAGCCCAAAGACTCATCATAATTTAGGTCATAGGACAAGTGACAAACCAGGAGAAATATTTGCAAATTATATCTCAAAGGGTTACTCTCTTTGATTTCATAAAGAACTTTTAAAAATTAAGAGGAAATGGCCAAAACCAAAGAGCAAAAAATATGAAGAGACAATTCACAGAAGAGGAAAGAAAAACCACCCCTACACATCTGAAAAAAAAAAATGCTTGTTTTCATTCATCAGAGGATAAATTAAAACTACCATCAGATCCTTATGTTTGACAACGCACTCTGATTAGCCTCTGGAGAAACAGGTGCTCTCATACCTGCTAATCTCTACGATTACAACCTTTACAGAGGGGAACATGGCAAATAGAACAAAATTACAAATGCAAAATTACCTCATGTGCCAGTAATTCCACCAACAGGTATCTACTCTAAGATGCACTTTCTTTTTTTTTTTTTTTTTTGATGCACTTTCATAAAATCAAAAAAATACATGCACAAAGTGCTATACTGCAACATTATTTAGAATAGCAAATGCTTGGGAAAAAATCCAAGTATTAATCAATAAAGGACTAGTTGAAAGAAGCGTGATTTATCCAAACAACAAAGTAGTATGCAGTCGTTAATAAGAATGGGGAAGATCTCTATAAACTTACATGGAATGATCACCAGGATATATTAAGATAAAAAAGCAAGGTGCAGAAAAATATATATAGTATGCTAGTTTTTGTTTAAAAGGGAGTTAAAAAACACATAGAAGTATTTTATTATTTTCACAAAAAGAAACACTGGAAAGATAACCTAGAAACCAATAATAATGGTTACCTATAGGGTTGGGGAAAGGGAGATATGAATGAAACCAAGACCTAAGAGTATACATTTTTATATAATTTTGACTTTTGTAGCATGTAAGTATTTTAAATATTCAAAAAATAAATTAAACCAAAAAGGAAAATACCCCAAGCCCCCAAATCAAAAATATGAAAACAAATAAATCTAACTATATGTCAAATGGTAACAGAACTACAACGAAAAGAAAATATTCTAGCTAACTTTTGAACAGTACTGATTTTACTGAATATAATCTTACTAGAACACGTTCAAAGGACAAAAAGAGGTTCCACAAAATCTTAAACTTCACTCAACAGTTTTAATATTAATTGCAATACTGATTTTTTGAATGAATGGGAAATTAATGGGAATTTAAAACTATAGTCAAATAATTTCATATTATATACCTGTATTTTTTACATACACAGAATGAGAAACATGAAAAAATACACAGGTATTGCAGTTATATTAATAGCTATTTCTCCCCCAAATTTGTTTAAGCATCTGTGGAAAAGGTCGAATACACTAAATATTTTGGAAACTTTTTCATTTAGATGTTTACATTTCTAAAGTATATACTGATTTTAAAATATGGGTTTTATTTCCAATTGAAAGAAACGTGTGTAACATAAGTTGTACATAAATTGCAGTGTGACATTATGTATATTTTAGAAATGGTGCAAGTTTATTAACTGATGTTTAATTATCCTCATCAGTTAACTGTATTAAATTAAAATATAAGTTTGTCCTCACTGGAATTTTAAACACCTGAAATTTATGTTTTGTAAGCCCATATAATAGTACCTTTTCTCAACAGACATTTTACAAGTCTATAAAATTTTGTTATAAATTTACCAGGAGCAATAAAATAAACATCACTCATTAAGGGTGTTTCCTACAATACTGATATTTTTTAACTCTTTGATAAAGTAGGATAAAGCAAATAAATTTATTATTATTATTATTTAAATATTCAATATTAATAAACATATACATGTATAAGAAAAGAAAAAACCCTGTAATGTTTAATTACTATTAAAAATATGTGAATGAACTCAACTGATTCAGGCAGGGATCATCAACGAATGCTAAAACCGTTAGTTAGAAAGGTGCTGAGGAAAAGGATATTTGGAAGTTGCCAAAGTACCACCTCAAAGATGATCTGCTAAATGCAAAAAGAAAAATCTACTTTTACAAAGGAGAAATCCAGTAGTCACCATCTTAACCAAGTGATCATACTTCCCAGGAATAGTTGAACCTGTGCCTCCTGATTTAGCTGTTGAAGAGCTCTGGTACAGAAAGCATTTTCCATCTTGAGAGGTACAGTGGTGTACTGCATACATGTGACTGTGCCTGTGCCTGTGTGTACACACACGTACACACACACACACACACACACACACACAGCAAATACACAAAGAGATAGAAGCTCGGGTTTCCAGTACGGATGGTTATACAAATTACTTGTCTATATGACACTGGCCACATCACTTAGTCTTTCAGACATTAGCTTCTTCATTTATAAAATTTTATTTATAAAATAAAATAAAACATTTTAAGACCCCTACAGTGTCTTTAGCAATGAAAATTCTATAATTCTATAATTTTAAGAATTTAAGAATGATTAGTTGGTCTCTTATTCACTTTATGTTACGGTTGGAAAATCTAGTCTTTAGACCATTTCCTCTTCTTTCATTCCCCACTACTTTTAAAAGTTTCTCTAATATGGCGCCATCTTAATATAGGAATCCCCACAGTTGGGAAGGCTTCCAGGCTAAAAAGGAGTTACTGAGTCACCAGATAATTTTAGTGAAAGAAAAAAGAATCAATTTTTAAATATGTATTTTTAATAACATTTCTATAATTGTTTTCCCATACATCAGCAATAAACAGAAACTATATACTGAATATTTTAAAAATTTGGCCTGTAGCAGTGCTTCCTTTTCTGTCTAATGAGAACTGCAAAGAGGTTAAAATTTTAAATTATGCTTAATTTGACTTAAGTAAATCCCAAAAATACTCTTACAGAAATAAAGACGAAAGAAGGATGTTTCTTTGGGAAGAACCCTGGCTGAGACTCTTAGAAGGCTTAGGTATGAATCTTGCTCACACAATATCCCATAAAATCTATTTCACATCTTTGGATCTATAAAATGTAAACACTATCCTCACTGGATCACTATGAAAATTACATAAGACAGGAAAAGTGAAAGTAGCTAGTCGAGTGATTGCCACAGGAGGGCCTCAGTTAGTGGTAACTGCTATTAATTTTTAAAGCCATGAACGTAAAAGAGGAAATAAATAAACTTAGTTTATTGTGTTGCAAGTGATGAGAATTAACAGTGCCCTAAGTGCACTAAGACAAAAAAAAAACTGTTCAAATTCTTCATACTGCCTCTCTCCTTTCCCCCTGACTACCCCTCACACCCACCCCAAGACATACAAATAAGGAGAAAAATGAGACATTATTCTCAGGAATTCCCTGCCCTCCTCCCAGCTTCCACATATAAACTTCAGCTTTTTGCAAAGAAAATACTGACAACTCAGCCTAGGTTTAGCTTGTAACTTTAACAGAGAGTCTAGAATAGTCTATCAGGCTATGTCTCAGGCATACATCTGTTTTTGGCTAGTCTACCCTGACAAGTCATTTGTTAGCCTAATTAGATACATTATTCTAAATCAAACCACAGAAGAAATATTCCTGTAAACCCATGCAATCTTTGAATCACGGCTGTATAACATAAGACCTCAAGGGAAAAGCAAGATCAGGGTAATCTTACTTATGTTCACTGAGATAAGATTAAAGAAACAGAATTCTAATTAAAGAGAATTTTTTTTACATACAAATCTATACTAAAAAATATTATACAATTAATTTGTTTGCTAACTCTTACTCTAGAAACTATTAAGAATCATTTCCACCCATTCCCTAAACTTGTAAAATAATGCTTGTAAATTGGCTTTCTTTCTGAAGCCTTCTTCCCCTGGAGCTAATCCACTAAATAATCGATGCTGTTCTGATTTCATGACTTAAGTGTTTTTGCTGTCCCACTGACGTCCCTCTCAATAATAATAGCTCAAATGCATGAAGAACATACTATGTGCTAGGAACTATTCCAAGTACGTTGTACAGTTTCTCACTTAATGTCACAATAACACTATGAGGAAGATTCTATCACTGCCATTTCACAGCTGAGTAAACTGAGGCTGAGAGAGTTGAAGGAACTTGCTCAAAGTCATAAAACTAGTCAATGGTAAGATCCATGTACTCTGACTCAAAAGCCAAGTTCTAGATGATAATCCTACACTAATCCTTTGCTCCTGTCATAGTGAAGAACTGGCAGAACAATGCTAGGAAACCCAGATTTACTTTGTCTCTTAAGATAACACTGAAAAGAAATCTCTATTCCTGTTCTGCTTGCTACCTTTTTCTAACTATAACCAAAAGGGCTAACTTGGACACACTGGAACTAAAATATTTATTGCTACAGAAAAGTATATTCAAGTAAATCCACATACAACACTATAATCTTGTATAATGGAATTTCAGAGTTACATGAAATAAAATTAATTCATAAATATGTATTAAGAACTATCATGTTCTATTTGCTTGGTATAAATCAGTGAACAAGTCAGATTAGAAATACTGCCTTAGTAGAGGTTTCTTATATGAAAAATAGGTAATAATCAAAATAAAAAGAAGTATATTTTGCAGTTTGTTGGAAACTAACACCCCTGTAAAAAAAAATTAAAAATATATCAGTGGGGGGGCTTCCCTGGTGGCGCAGTGGTTGAGAATCTGCCTGCTAATTCAGGGGACATGGGTTCGAGCCCTGGTCTGGGAAGATCCCACATGCCACGAAGCAACTAGGCCCGTGAGCCACAACTACTGAGCCTGCGCGTCTGGAGCCTGTGCTCCGCAAGAAGAGAGGCCACGATAGTGAGAGGCTCGCGCACCGCGATGAAGAGTGGCCCCCGCTTGCCACAACTAGAGAAAGTCCTGGCACAGAAACGAAGACCCAACACAGCCAAAAATTAATTAATTAATTAATTAATTAAAAAAAACAATCAATGGGGAGGGAATCAGCAGTACCAGTGGATAATCAGGCAAACTGCAGTGTTAAATGGGGGTGGTCATGAGTTGCTAAAAAGTAAATCTAAGCAAAGACCTGAAGAAGATGAGGACTTGAAGGAGGTGAATAATAGCAAGTGGGATCCAGGGGAAGAGAATTTTAGGTAGAAGGAACAGTTGATAGCAAAGGCCCTAAGAGCATGGTTAGAGCAGAGGAAGCAAGTAAGAAGTAAAAGAGAGGAATTGGTTTATAACGTTAATAGGCAGCAGATCAGATAGGATCTTACAACCTACTAGAAGGACTTAGGATTTTATGGAGTGAAATAGGATTGGAGAATTTTGAGCAGAAAGATGACGTGATTTGATGTTAGGCTGCTATATTGAGAATATATCAAAAGGTGACAAAAATAGAAATTGGGAGATGAGTGAAAAGGCTACTCCAATAATCCAGGTGAAAACAATGATTCAGATGAAGTTAATGTAATCTAGGTGGTAAGAAGTAGTCAGCTTCTAGGTATGTTTTAAAAGAAAACAGAATTTCTTGACAGACTGGATATGGGGTGTGAAAAATAAGAGCCAAATTCTTGGCCTAAGCAACTACTAGAAGATGCCCATAAACTGAGATGGTAAGGACAGGTAGGTAGAGCATTTTAGGCTGAAGGCTGAAGGCTGAAGTGAAAGGCTAAGTGAAAGAGGGGTATTTAAGGAGGAGGGAGTTAATCATCTATATCAAATGCTCCTGACACGTCACTAAGACAAAGACTCAGACTGACCACTGGATTTAGCAATTTAGGTCACTATGAACTTGATTACTTTCAAGGAGTTTTGATACAAAGGAAGGCAAAGAAAGGAACAATAAGTAGAGAGGCAACCGGGGCCAAAAAAAAAAAAGCTAAAAGAAGGGAACAGAAATTTTATCTGCTGCCCACCACAGGAAAGACAGAGTATAGCGTTCGACTTTGACCAAATTAACTGATACATTTTTTTAAAAATATTTATTTATTTATTTTTATGGCTGTGTTGGGTCTTCATTTCTGTGCGAGGGCCTTCTCTAGTTGCGGCAAGCGGGGGCCACCCTTCATCACGGTGCGCGGGCCTCTCACCATCGCGGCCTCTCCCGTTGCAGAGCACAGGCTCCAGACGCGCAGGCCCAGCAATTGTGGCTCACGGGCCCAGCCGCTCCGCGGTACGTGGGATCCTCCCAGACCAGGGCTTGAACCCGTGTCCCCTGCATTGGCAGGCAGACTCTCAACCACTGCGCCACTAGGGAAGCCCCTGATACATTTTTTTTAAAAAAACTCAGTACTCAGAAGACCATAACACAGTCTCTGCAGTCTAGCATTTAAAGTGTCTAATATATAATCCCAAATTACTAGACAAAGAAACATGAAAATGTGGCTCACTAGACATTAGATTTAGCAGCCCAAGATTTTTAAAGTAACTATATTACAATTATGGTGAAGAATATAAAAGAAGATCTGCTTAAAATAAAGATCAAAGAGGCAATCTCACAAGAAACAGAAATTATTAAAAAAAGAACCAAATGGACATTCCAGGAAAAAAAACAAGATCTGAAATTTTTAAAAAACTCATTGGGGGCTTCCCTGGTGGCGCAGTGGTTGAGAGTCCGCCTGCCAATGCAGGGGACACGGGTTCGAGCCCTGGTCTGGGAAGATCCCACATGCCGCGGAGCGACTGGGCCCGTGAGCCACAACTACTGAGCCTGCGCGTCTGGAGCCTCTGCTCCGCAACAAGAGAGGCCGCAATAGTGAGAGGCCCGCGCACCGCGATGAAGAGTGGCCCCCGCTCGCCGCAGCTGGAGACAGCCCTCGCGCAGAAGCGAAGACCCAACACAGCCAAAAATACATAAATAAATAAATAAATAAAATAAAATAAAATATGTACTTAAAAAAAATTAAAAAAAAAAAACTCATTGAATGGGGTTAACAACAGATTGGAGATGATGAAAGAAAGAGTCAAGCGAACTTTAAGATAGGTCAACAGAGAGTATCCTATCTGAAGAAAAAACCAAAAAATATTTGGAAAAATAAATAGAGCCCCAGAGATCTGTGCAATAGTATCAAAAGGTCAAAAGTATGTATGACTGGAATCCCTTAAGGAGAGAGAAGAGAGATGGAGCAGGGAAAAAAGTTGGAAAAAATAATGGGTAAGAATTTCCCCCAAAATGGTAAAAAAAAAAAAACCAAAAACCCATAAATTTAAAAATTCATGAAGCCCAGCTAATCTCAAGACAAACAGAAGGAAAAACCAAACCTAAGCACATCATAGGTAAAGGTCTAAAAACCAAAGATAAAAAATAATATCAAAAGCAGCCAGAGAAAATGACCCATTACAAAGAGGAACAACAATATAAATGCATGCTGACTTCTCACCGAAAACAATGAGAGGGACTTCCCTGGAGGTACAGTGGATAAGACTCCGTGCTCCCAATGCAGGGGGCCAGGGTTCGATCCCTGGTCAGGAAACTAGATCCCACATGCATGTCCCAACTAAGAGTTCACATGCCACAACTAAGGAGCCTGCATGCCACAACTAAGGAGCCAGCCTGATGCAACTAAGACCCAGTGCAACCAAATAAATAAATTAAAAAAAAAAAAAAAGAACATACTTACTTAAAAAAAAAAAAAAATGAGAACCACAAGACTGTGGGATGACATCTTTAAGTGCTGAAAGTAAAAAAACTGTCTATCCCGAACCCTATACCCAGTGAAAATATCCTACTGGAATAAAAGTGAAATAAAGACTTTCAGATAAAGAAATCTGAGAGTTATGTCTCTAACAGATCTCCACTAAAAGAAATCCTAAAAGAAGTTCTTCAGGTTAAAGGCAAGTGAGACTAGATGGAAACTTGGTTCTTCAGGAAGAAGTGAAGAGCAACAAAAAGATAAATAGGTGGGTAAAAATAAAAGACAGTTTTCCTCTTACTATATTTAAAATACACATAACTAAAGATCTAATTGACAGCATGGATTAATGATAAATCAGCCTCAGAAGTAATTTCTCTTATTTCCCCATCTGTATTTATAGAAAAGTACAGTACCTGTTTTAGTTTCAAAAAGAAATTTTCAGTAGTACTACGTTTGCTGAAGGGCCAGAATAATCTTTCATTAGGTGAGCAAACTCGGACTTTTGTCTCTAGGAGAAAGCGAACAGGCTCCTGCACTTCTGTTATTACTAAATCAACAGCTGTGGTCATAAACAGCACTTTATCTAGGGAGAAAGAAGGCAGAAGCAAACTTTTTCAATGGAAATATATTTGCTCATATGATTAATGTAAAAGTAATTGCTTTTATTACAAACTTTAAATGACATTCAGGAAGAGTATGAAACATCTTGAAAAGGGTTGTTTATGCATAGCATATCTGAAAAGCTACACAAGAAACTGGTCAGAGTGGTGCTTTTTAGGGTGGGACACTGAGAACTGTGGTAAACTTTTGCTTTTCCCTAGATACATTTGAATTTTTAACTATATGTGCATATATTACCTCTCCACAAAAACAAGTAATACTTAGAAGCCTGTAAATAAATTAAATATAAATGTAAATTAAAAATAAAATAAAATAAATATTTAGAAGCCTGTAAATAAAAAAATAATAATATATTTTAAAAAAGTACATAAATAGAAAAGGAAGCAGGAAAAGGAAAAAATGAAGAAAGGAGAGGGAGGAAAAAATACTTTGTTTACTGGTCAAATTTAATAGTAAACTCAAAAAACTATTCAAATTCCTTGGTTTCATGAGAAGTAGGTAAACACTAAATATTTATCAAATAAGTAGTGCTAAGATTTGGGTATCTTCTCGGGACTAAAATTTCTGTTCATGATGTCAGCAATCTGCATCACCTTTAGGAGTTTCTTCATTTACAATTTGAAAATGTGGGGATTTTGGATTCCAGCTCCCAGTAATAACATAGGACTTTCCATCTGAACTTTTGCCCATAGATTCCTAAAGAAAAGAGTAAAAACAACATTAATGCAAAAAAAAAAAACCCCCCCACACACACAACAGCTAACCGCCATTCTGCTGCCTTTAAAAAAAATAGAAGTTACAAAAATGTAAGAATATGAAAGAGAATCATATATATATAAAAGTTAGGAGTATATACAAATGATTACAGTTAAAATTAAAGATGTGCCAATTATTTATGTAACTGCTCCTGAAAAGTTATACATAAAGTAAATGCTTGCAAATCATATCAAATTGTACAGACACTAGGGAAATTTACTACCTAAACCTATGTTGAATTCTTCTGTCAAGTGAGTAATTACTACATAAATTTAGTTATGAAAATAAAGGTTTTCATATAATAGCAACAATATGAACACCACCTACTTTTATAAAGCTCATGATAGTTTGCAAATAACTCTCACAAAATGTCTCCTTTGATTCCCACATCAACCTTACATGATAAACAAGAATTATTCACTATTACACAATCAAGAAACTGAGACAGACTAAGTAGCTCTAAGGTCAAACTAGTAAACAGCAAGTAGGAAATAAGGAAATTCCCTTATCTTTGTTTATTGCTTCATAAATGTGCTTTTACATTAGATTTGGTGAAACAACCTTTATAGAGGAAATAGTGTATAAACTTAAAAAAAAAAAAAGCAATCCTTACCAAATCTAACAAGTGCATGTCACTATTTCGTACATCTTTTCCTGGGCTAAGGAGAAGACCAAAACACCTGCAAAAAAAAGAACTGACATAAATTTGGAAAAAAGACTACAGAAAGACGTTTAAATTAGATCACTTAAAAAAAATTCTTATTGATAGAAAAAAGGACATTAAAATTATCAATAAAATAGCATTACCAAAATCATCTTTATTTCTTTGAGATAAACAAATTTTATGTTTGCCTTGTATTATCACATAGTTGAGATCAACATATTAGCTGAAGATTTATGAGAGATAATTCAAAATGAATGAAGTATTCACTTTAATGAACAAAAGAATTCCTCAGGGAACAAAATATTTTGCAAATACATTTTTGAATACAGTATATGACTGCTCCACTAGACTGACAAAAACTAAAATTTATATTTAAGCCAAACTTACTAAAAATGTTTACCTTTCAATGGCAAGTTCCTTATTAGTTGTTTGTTGCACATAGATGACAATCTTTTTATCAATTCCTTGGCGTAGTTTAAAGCACTGTCTGTCTTTATCTTTAGGAACTGCACTGTAGAACAACATGTTTCATTAATTTTGCAAAGCACTTTCTCGTAACATACACCAGAACAATTTTTGTTATGATTTGAAAATCAGGCACTGAAAAGAATCAGATTTAATTCTTTTCTATGCCTGGTATTCAAATCATAACAGATATTTAAAAATCATCATCTGCCTCTTGATATGAAAATATCATCATTACTGTACGTAATCCACTAAACCATTATAGAAACCATTTATAAAAGCTACAAAACCACTCTTATGACACCTAAAACGTGGCTTTAGTTTTTTCTTTTTTGTTGCTGTGAAAATTAAATTAGATATTTATAAAGCTCCAAGGCACTCAAAAAATGTTAGTTTTTTCACTTTCTAGTCACTGTTTTTTACAAATAAATTATTCATGCCTTATTTGTTTAAATATATAATGACGAAAAGATACTTAATTATATAGATCCTTTGAATTCCAAAACAAGGTGCTTTCAAAAAATAAGAAATGAGGAAGATATAGCCAACAGTAAGCTGTTGCCTAATTCTTCCCTTAAGCAGCAATAACCTTACTGTAAGCATGTGTAATAACTATAAAAATAACATTAATGATGCAGTTAAACATCACCTTAAGAAAACAGTTGAAAATATTCTCTAAATGACAGTTCACCAAAATAATCCCCTGGTCTCCCACTCACCACTTTCTCTAGCTCCTTTGTTCTCAAAGGCGGACATCTGCTTACAGCAATCAGCCAATATACAGCAAATCTAAATTGTGCCTTATTACTGTACAACTTTAAGATAATAGCAATAGAACCATTAAAAGATAATATAAAAGGCTACATGAGAGCTCTGAGTACCTACTCAAACTAAAAACTGGCTCTGAAGAAATAAAATTAGTTTGAATCCCATCTGCACTACTACACCAGTAACCAATTCAAGAACATGTGATAACGCTGAGATTAGAAAATCAAAGAATCTTAGCATAAGAGTCTAAAAATGACAAACGTGCAAGAAAAACTTCTGCATACCAAACTGTTAAATATCTGTGGCTGACAGAATTTTCACCTATGAGGATATGGACAGGTCTCAGTTTTTAATTTATATTAGATACACTAGTCTCTATGTTCTGTGGATATTTAAGTATAAATTAATATAATATCATCTCTCAGCAGTATTTAAAACAACAACAGTGGAAATAAAGTTATCACTGGTGTCCTGAGTCTGAAGGGCAAGGAAAAGCTACATTAATAGGAAGCAGGGTGGAGAGTATAAGCAGTGGAAGTTCACTTCACTGATGTTGGGGGGTCTAGATTGTATTTCTGGTCTTATCACTATCATTGAATGGATCCAACCAAGTAATTTTACATTTAATTCCTATTGTGTAAATTAAGAAACAGACATCCAGGTTATCTTCCCTGGCTTTCTTTACCTATAAAATAAGGACAATATCAAATGGGGTACTTTGTAGATTAAATAAGATCAGAAAGAAGTGTTTTGAATGATATAAATGAAAATGCTCCATTTTCCTAAGGGCTAAACTGAAATGCAGGTTTCTCATTTTAATAATGTAAGGATTATACTTTTTCAGGAATGAAAAGAAGAGCATTAATTCTTGCCATGGCACTTGGTCTATATTTATGCTATGGCGAAACCACAATCTATCTTGTACTATGGCTAACTATATATACATATATTTTTAAAATAGGTGGTAAGTCATATGGGTATACCATTGTATCTTTTTTTAGGTATAACTGACATACAACATTAGTTTCAGGTTTACAACGTAACGATTTGATATTTGTATATATTGTGAAATGCATCGAATTTTAACCATTCTATTCTGGTCAACATTTAATTTCCACTTTCTAATTTTGCTATTATTGTGTTAAGGGGAATGTTCATGCTGATAACTCTTTTGGCACCGCAATGATTGTTTCTGTAAATTCTTAGACATACTACAGAATCACTGGATGAAAGGAACTGCATTTGAAAAGTTCAAATCTGACGAAGAAAGGCATACTTGTCAATGATTTCATCAGTGTATTAGGTCACACAACACTATTTTTTACTGTAACTATAAATTCAGGAAAACAATGCAACAAAAAGATAACAAAGCCCTAACAAACGTGAAAAACAAATGACCATCCAGGGGTTTTCTGTATAGCATTTCCTTGATATACAGGTGAACAGACCAGGGATATTTGTGATCATTACCTTTCTACTTAGAATATACCTGATCTCAGAAGGAGGAGAAATTATCCTAGTGCTTCTCTTCTGAGAGATCTTAGAAATCTTTCCTATTCATAACTGGGGTTTATAAATGATCTACATAAATATTTTTAATAAAGGGAAAAAACTTTAAACAAACTGTTCTGTTTCTTAAAAAGGAAAAAAATCATTACAAGGTTTATAGATTACAGTTTCTACTTCCCAGTACAGGAATGCATACTGCAGAAAGCACCACATCACAGTGTTGCTGTGAGAACAGAAATATAGCTAATAAGAAAGCATAGAGCACAAGGCCTCACACTTTATTGTACAAATCAAAGTAGAAGCTGCATTGTACACTAAATTGGCCACCAGATGGCATGACAATTCCAAAGTCTCTTGAAGGGAGAGCAAAGGTTATCAGTTTTTCAAACAAATAGACCAATCATTGTGCTTTTTAATTTAAAAGCAAGATATTAGAAATCATTCATATTTTGATGGAATTTCATTTTACCCATTTTATGAGGTAGTCATGGAGGAAAGAAACTTCTATATGCAACTACTGATTATGATCCCAAGGGGCACCCATTTTGTGATATGGGATATGGAGAAAAAAAAAGTCAATCATCTTGCAACCATAATATTTTAAATACTTTTTTTTTTTAATTTTTATTTATTCATTTATTTATTTATTCATTCATTTATGGCTGTGTTGGGTCTTCGTTTCTGTGCGAGGGCTTTCTCTAGTTGTGGCAAGTGAGGGCCACTCTTCATCACGGTGCGCGGGCCTCTCACTGTAGCGGCCTCTCTTGTTGCGGAGCACAGGCTCCAGACGCGCAGGCTCAGTAACTGTGGCTCACGGGCGTAGTTGCTCCGCGGCATGTGGGATCTTCCCAGACCAGGGCTCGAACCCGTGTCCCCTGCATTGGCAGGCAGACTCCCAACCACTGCGCCACCAGGGAAGCCCGCAACCATAATATTTTAAAGTTATAAAAGATTTTAGAGTCTAGCCACTTCATTTTATAAGTAAGGAAACTAATGTCAGGAGATGTCAAGAAACTTGGAAAAGGTCACACTGTTAATGGTAGCAATAAGTAAACTAAACCTAAGTTTTAATTTCTATTCCAGGGTTATTTTCACTACTCAAAGAAGCATCATTTTACTTAAAAACCAAAACCAGTTATTTCTGACCCTCTATGTAAGGTTATATTTCAGATACAGACCTCAATTCTCCCCTTCCAATGTGTTCAGATAAACTTTAATGGTAAAACTCGATTTCAACAGCCTTAAGACCTTTACATTAGTAAAACAAATAAACCAACCAACCAACCAAAACAAAACAAAACACAAAAAAACTCCAGCAAAACAAATGTAGCTACAGATCCAGCTGACGTAGCTTCTGTCATACTTCATATCAGCAGTCAGCCAGTTACTTAGAGTCCATCTAAAAGAACACGGTAGCATGATACATTTTCCTACGTGAAAGAATTTTTTTTATTGTTTTAAATTCTTTAAATCTTGCCTCTACAAATTTGCCTATTTATTTTCCTTTAAACTCTACCCATAAAAGCAATCATTTTATAATGTAAAAGTTATGTAATCTGACCTAGAATTTCCCTAAATCCAGATAGTACAGCATGTTAATACAAACTCAAATAAAAAGAATAAAATAAGATGCCCTACCTAAAATAACCTTTACCATCATCTTCTTTTATTTCTAAAGACACAGAGAAGGTAAAGATGTCACTGTCAGGAGTCTGAGGTGCAGTAGTTGCTGACAGGGGGGTCTGCTTTGCAGAACGGCGGAAGGCAGTGGCAAAACTGTAAAGTATCCGGCTCACCTACAACCAGACATGTTAGGAAATGGGCTGTTATCACAAGAATAAAATACTTTTGTTAAGGCTGAAGGTGATCTATGTTGTTTGAGGGGAGTAATTCATCTTTCCTCCATTGATTTCTTTTGATAAATTATCTAATTTATTAGACCTATAAAGCAAGCAACACTAAAAACGGTCAGAGAAGAGGCTTTAAAAAAGAAGTGGTTGTGAATCCAACTGAAAGATGATTTCCAAAATTGTTAGGAATTACTTGAATGTATTTATTATAATAAAAATAATCCTAAAAGTTTAGCTCTAAAAGAATGGTTTGCAAATACGTCATTGCTAGAACCAAGATGCCTATTTAACCCAATTAAGCAGCAGTCAATTGGTCTCCTCCAACACTCTTAACAACGAGGTTCTGGTTAACCAAACTTTTAGTTTATTTACATTTCAGCCCATCCAGCTGAAATAAACAGTAGCAGAGAATTTCATTTGGCTTACAAATGACCATAATAAATACTATAATCATTTCAACGTAGTGAGGGTACAGATGAAGTTTCATTTGCAGACAGTTCCCTCTTAAGTACTTACAGCTTCTTGTATTTCACACCGGAAGACATGTATTCTGAAGAGCTCTGCATTGTAATGACTTTCAGTGAAAGCAAAACAGTCACTCTCAGGAGTTCCATCATGCCCTCTAACACAGAAGAGGATTTTGTAGATAGGGTAGTTTGCTATTTCAGTGTTTGTCTGAGGATCTAAGAGTCTGTTCAGAAAAACAGATATAAAGAGATTAGAGGGACTGTGGACTATTTTCACTACATCCATATTATGATTCAAGACTCATTTTCTAGCAAAAAGATTATATAATCCATTTTTGGTATGCTAATCATATTAATCTTAAGTCTTGATAAATAAGTCATATGTGGATTCTTAAAGTTACTGATTACACAATTCCATGATACTAAAAACTACATAACCGCATGTTTTAGGGAGGCAATCAGGAAAGCATAAACAGTATCAGTAAGTATGTTTCTTATATAGTCTGTAACTAAATAAAGATAATGGGTAAATTAGAATACCAAAATAGATCATTAAAGCTGTGCTTCTCATTATCTCCTAAAAGAATGACCTAATCTGCTTTATTATTTTAAAAAATAAAAAGGGGATGTGCTTTCTCAGAGTGAAACATGTTCTTCTGCTTCATGGCAAACAAGGGAGAGAGACTGTACAAAATGTTAACACCTAAAAAAAGAAAATCATTAATAAAATCAAAAGGATGCCATTCTCTGAAAATCAAAGGGATATCATTCATTCAAAAATGTATTCATTCAACAAATATTTATGTGATACCTACAACATCCCAGGCTCCATTCTGGGCACTGATGTGACACAGCTATGAAAGAAACTGAAAAAGAAATTATGCAATTTCAACACTGAATGGGCAGGGCCACTGATGGGAAAGCCCAGGGGATAATGGAAATACCTAAGAAGGGGACCTAATCCAAGTTCAAAGGCACTTTGATAAAGACTCTGAAAACATGGGGCAAGAGAAACTAGTTTTCTCATGTCTTTATAGAATTAAAATATATTAGAACAAAGTATAACTTCAGTTGGGGGGAATGACTATTGACTAAGAAGCATATAAAAATGAATGCTCATATAAAAATGAGTGCTAGGGCTTCCCTGGTGGCGCAGTGGTTGAGAATCTGCCTGCCAATGCAGGGGACACGGGTTCGAGCTCTGGTCTGGGAAGATCCCACATGCCGCGGAGCAACTAGGCCCGTGAGCCACAATTACTGAGCCTGCGCGTCTGGAGCCTGTGCTCCGCAACAAGAGAGGCCGCGATAATGAGAGGCCCGCGCACCGCGATGAAGAGTGGCCCCCGCTTGCCGCAACTAGAGAAAGCCCTCGCACAGAAACGAAGACCCAACACGCCATAAATAAATAAAAAATAAATTAAAAAAAAGAATCAGCTGGCCATGATATCCTCTATTATAAAAAAAAAAATGAGTGCTAAGGAATTCCCTGATGGTCCAGTGGTTAGGAATTAGCGATTTCACTGAGGTGGCCTGGTCAGGGAACTAAGATCCCACAAGCTGCAGTGCAGCCAAAGAAAAAGAAATAAACTTTATTACAAAAAAAAAAATGAGTGCTAAAAAAATTTTATTAAGTTTCACATTAATAAATACAACTAAAATTAGTATTTGTGAGTCTTTGTGAAATAGTTCTTTAAATACTCAAGAGAAGAATTACATATGCAGATAACTGGAATATTAATTAACTTACTACTACTGCTAACCATATACAGCTACAACTCTACTACCATAAAAATCCAAAATGCTTGAGGGTGAAGAAACAGATACTCTCATACACTGCTGATAAACGTACGAACTAGATCAATATTTCTAGATGGCTATTTGGCAATGTATCAAGCCCCATAAAAATGGGCAAATCTTTGACCCAATAAGTCTACTTTCTAGGAATTGAATCTAAGGAAATACAAAAATACATAAAAATTTAGCTAAAAAATAATTTATAAGAAAATTACAGGTAAAGCACTTACATGCTCATATAATAAAAGTTTAATATTAGCTATTATTAGTAGTACTTTTCTCATTAAAACAACTAAAATATGTAACATTAGAGATTGGTTATTTCTGAATAGCCCATCACGTGCCATCATAAGTTAAAATTTTTAAGCATATTTATTGATATGGAAAGAGATTCACAATATAAAAAACTAAGTGAGGGGGCTTCCCTGGTGGCGCAGTGGTTGAGAATCCGCCTGCCAATGCAGGGGACACGGGTTTGAGCCCTGGTCTGGGAAGATCCCACATGCCACGGAGTGGCTGGGCCCGTGAGCCACAATTGCTGAGCCTGCGCGTCTGGAGCCTGTGCTCCGCAACGGGAGAGGCCGCGATAGTGAGAGGCCCGCGCACCGCGATGAAGAGTGGCCCCCGCTTGCCACAACTGGAGAAAGCCCTCGCACAGAAACGAAGACCCAACACAGCCATAAATAAAATAAATTAAAATAAAAAAAAAAAAGTTAAAAAAAAAAAAAAACTAAGTGAGGAAAGCATGTTACAAGATGGTATGTATTATATTATTCCACTGTTGTTAAAAATGTTGATTCTAAGTTCTGTAATTATACTTGCACATATATGTAGGTATATACACACATACACAAACATATACACATACAACTACACGAAAAGGGTCTTAATAAACCAAGACGTTAACTGTTATTTACCAACGGGAGAGTAGAATTAAGAATATTTTCCTAATCTAAAATATGGCACAAATGAACCTATCTACAAAACAGGAACAGACTCATAGACATAGAGAGCAGACTTGTGGTTGCCAAGGGGGAGGGGGGTGAGGGAGGGAAGGACTGGGAGTGTGGGATTAGCAGGTGTAAACTATTATATAATAGGATAAACAACAAGGTCCTACTGTGTAGCACAGGGAACTATAGTCAATATCCTGTGATAAACCATACTGGAAAAAAATATTTAAAAAAAAAGAATGTCTATATGTGTATAACTGACTCACTTTGCTGTACAGCAGATTGGCACATTGTAAATCAACTATACTTCAATAAAAAAATTAAATTAAAAAAAGAGTATTTTCCTAAATTTTTGCTTGTTTGTGTCCTCTGATTTTTCTGAAATAAGTATGCATTTTTTATAATAAAGAAAAAGTTATTTTATTTCAGTTCTGTTCAACTCATTATTAGAGTTTTGTATTTAGCTAGCTAATATAGATATCTGACTGGCTACCTTTAATCACTGTTATCTGTTTCAGTTAGTATAAACAATAGCCATTTCGAGAGACTTTTCTGGGCCTCAGTTTCCTCATCTTAAAAATTTAGGAACTGTACTGGAATAGTTAATATTTACCAACAGGTTTCTGTAACTTCCAAAGTCAGCATGAAATCTCATATTGAACTAATGTGTCAAGCTAGTATTTGTATTGGGGGCACATGAAAAATATAAATTGTTAGGCAGACTCTTAGGTCAACATGTTTCAATAATCCCCCAAACATTTAAATTTCTAATGTGCTACACAGAATTGGGGTGGCGAAGAGTATAAAAAACTGTTCAAACAAGTGACTATGTTTCATAAAGGTCACAACCCTTGGAAGACGTGATAACTAAGTGCCAGATGAATTAAACATTGCATGAATAAAATAATTACAGATTTTGTTCACTACTGCTTCTTTCTAAAACTATAGGTCAGAAATCTGATCAAATGTTATTGAATACAAACATTTCAAGAAGCTGGCCTCACCTCACAGTTCCTTCAGATACGTTCGGCACTGACAGGGTTACATCTAGTGAAATCTGACACTGGCCCCTTAAGATGGACATCATTCTTAAGGCTTCCACTTCACTCCTGGGAGCATTTACTGAGGCACAGCCTAAATAAGTTAGTTTGCTGAAAACTACACTGTCCTCATCAGCCACTGGTGTGAAAGGACTTGACCCTTCAGAATCTGAAAGAAACAATAAGGAGGTGATTATTTTCATTTTGATATTTTGTTGACATGAATATCAAGTAAAAATCTATAAGTTACATTTAGGTTCTAAAATTAAATACTAATGAGAGAATATGCCATTACCCCAGAAGAAATGCCCATTAAAGCCAGAAATCTCACACCAGAACTCTGTCACCAACACTAAAATTTTTAGGTATGGCTGTAGTCTCAATCCCAAATCTAAAAGGTGACCTGAGACTCAGATCTGATTTACCTTTCTGACTCTTCTAATTTGTTTTGACTTTATAATTTACATTTAGGTCAAAAATACATTTAGTATTTTACCACCCTGAAAAATCCTATCTCTGTCTTCTTTCTGATCTGCTGTTATAATTATTTTTCTCATTCATCATCGTAGCTACTCTATCATGTTCTCTCAGTCCCCTTGCTTTCCCTTTCCCAATAAACATCTATAGTTTTAACACCCTACTTTCCCCAATGAGCCTTTATAATTGCCTTTTTTCTCCTTCCTTGCTACGTCTTTCAGCTCCCTTTTTTCAACTTGACAACTATTCCCGCCAAGCTATAAAGGCCTGGGGCAAACAGCTCTTCACCAAGCATTATTCCTCTATTTCTCCAACACTATACTCAAATTCCTTCTTTCATGAAAAAAGATCCTTAAATACTCTAAGACTCCCTCAATGTCTTATAGCTACTGTTTCTCTTTCTTTGGCATAAATGACATACATTTAGAGTGGACATATGTATATGTATAACTGACTCACTTTGCTGCACACCTGAAACTAAAACATTGTAAATCAACTCTATCCCAATAAAAATTTTTTAAAAAATGTCATACACTTAAAGGGAAATCAGAATAGTACATATATTTACTCCTCTCACATCCCCCTAAATCTAGAATCTGAAGATTCTAGAGAACATAGATAATGGTTTTTGCTTGCTTTGAATCAAACCTAGTACAGAATGGACACTCAAATATTAAAAACAATAACCTTCAGTTATGCAAGCAATGCAGCAATCCTAACCTCCTTGTCCAGGTTTCACTGGCAGGCTCATCTCTGGTTTCTGGAGCCCTACTAACGACACAGGGTTAATGGTGGATGAAGCTGAGAGTTGATTAGAAAGAGGCCCATCTCCTTCGCCATCCAATTGTGACCTTTCCACAAGCTCCTTGTCCCCTGGCTGGTCGTCCATTGGAGGATCCATCAGCACATCTGCTAGCTCTTTTTGCAGCTGCTGTTCACTTCCATTCCCTATAATCTAAGGGTCACAAGTATATGCAATCAGCAAAATGAGAGAGGCCAGTACTGATTTAAATGGGTCCACATCTAGAGAAAATCATCAGCAATTCTTTTGATATATAGATATCTTCTGAATGTCTTTAAAAAACAGAATAAATCAAGATCTATAATAAATAAGAGCTGCAGCTGCTCTCTTAATTCATACAGTTTTTCATGAAAAAGTGTATAGTGAATTTGAGACTAATACCCAGAAATATATGTGATAGTCTGTCAATTTTATTAAAAGTTTTCTACAGTGTCCTAAACTAATAACAACTAAAATATTTGTAATTTTACTTGTCTGATGAGAAATAAAGCTTGTTAAGAGGAGAAGCTTCTCGGACTTACCTGGTGGCGCAGTGGTTAAGAATCTGCCTGCCAATGGAGGGGACACGGGTTCGAGCCCTGGTCCAGGAAGATCCCACATGCCGCGGAGCAATTAAGCCCCTGCGCCACAACTACTGAGCCTGTGCTCTAGAGCCCGCAAGCCACAACTACTGAGCCTGCATGCCACAACTACTGAAGCCCGCGCGCCTAGAGCCCGTGCTCTGCAACAAGAGAAGCCACCACAATGAGAAGCCCGTGCACCACAACGAAGAGTAGCCCCCCTGCTCACCACAACCAGAGAAAGCCCACGCGCAGCAACAAAGACCCAACACAGCCAAAAGTAAATTAATTAATTAATTTTTTAAAAAAAAGACGAGAAGCTTCTCTTATGCTTAAGGAAAAGGGAAAATGTGTTTGCTTCCAAAAATTATCAGTAGAAACATACTTATTAGGTAATAAACCATCACATGCATTTTTACCACCCTTGCTATAAGTAAGTCTCCTGTATTTCTGAGGGAGACTTCTCTGACATAAATAGTTCTTAAAGTGCTGAGACATTTGAATAAAGCTGGGGAGATGCACGTATAAAATGACCCTGAGGAACAGAAGCATTCCATTTCAATGTCAAGTATTTTTCTAGAGTCATGATGGTTTATTATTAGTTGCTCAACAAGGAAGTAAACAAGTGCAAAATCAAGTGGAGACTGCCCAACGCTAAGGAAAACCACAAGTGACAAAACCCAGTATTGTCACCAAATGCTTATTCAAGAAATACTAGAAAAATTAACAAGAGAATTAATTTAGGAAAAGGAAATCATGATGAAAAAAACGTGTGCTGATTTAGGAGGGTTTCTGAAGACCAAAACCTGACAAAAAGTTAAAATGGGTGGGGCTATGAGATTGTTAAAGACAATGAGGTCTTCCCAGTAAAATTAAGACACAGGAAGCAAAATTCCAATAACAGAGGTACTCTGGACTACTAAGGAACCCAGTTCAATCATCTTTTGTAACTCTATAAAATTCAAGTCCCTTTGGCTGTAAACTATGATTGAGAAACAGTCTAAAGTCTTTTTTGCTACATTTTCCCAAGGAAATTCTAACATGTCAGCTATTCTTGCCTTGGAAATAAGGGCCGGAGAGGTGTTCAGTCTGTGGTTTCAATGACAGCATCTGTTTTTGTGAACTTCCTTTTATATTCAGAGTTTACTGCTACTGGAACTACAATTCAGTCAAATAAGTTTAACTCTTTGTTATGCCTGATCTTATACATCACAAGTGTAATCAAATTTCTTTTTTCAGAAGTTCTGCTTTCAAAAGTTTTTTAAAGCACCTAGAAAACAAACTAGAGCTTAGTTCTAATTAACCTCTTATTTTTTCAGAACTGGATAAGAAATACTGCAGGAATCACCTGCAGGAAATAAAAGATAGCCTAATTGAATCTAAACCATTGTCCAAGTGGAAGGAGAAATAACATAAGTAGGATATTTACAGCTCCCTAAAAACAGATGAAGAAAAGATATTAGACTCCACGTTTAAGCAATTAGTAATTATAACTGCGAAGGTTACCATTAAAGAGCAAACTAAACTGAAGACATATTTTACATGCTATGAGGTACTGTTTTTTCTTTGGTATACAGGCTAAATAAACTCAAGTTTTCTTTTGGATAGGCTACCTCCACTGTAATATATTCACAAAATATATCACAAACCCTGAAAGAAGCATGTTTATATGTTTGTCTTTTGTGTTTATACATGTTTATCTGCATTCTTCCCTTGTTTATAAAGTCTATAAACGTAAGAACTGCCTTCTATTTCCTTAACTCTTCCTTAAAGGGTAGGAAAAAGTAATGCACACACACAAAAATGATTTTTAAAAGCTGCTTAAAAATAGCAACCTAACTTATGCTTTGAATAATTAGGTCCAATACAGTACTCAGCACTTACCATGTTAGATCATTTGTGCACCTTCAATCCAATTTCAAACTTAACTATCTGCACATAATTTAATACTTATCTCAATTAAGTTTTTTGTTTTTTAAAAGACAGTCAATTAATCTTCCCTAGGCTTATCTGGGAAACACTCAGCAATGCTTTTCAAGGTTCTCAAGCTTTGGCATGCCTCAGAATCACCTGGTGAACTTGTTGAAACACAATCTGTTGGGCCCTAACAAGAATTCCCATTCAGTAAGGCTGGGATGGGCCTGATAATTTGAATTTTTAAAAAGTTTCCAGGAGATGGTGATGCTGCTAGTCTGGAGACCACACTCTAAGAACCAACCTTAGATTAATGGTTCTTAACCATGACTAAACAACACAATTACCAATATCACCAGGGAGCATGTTAAAATTAAAACACCTGATCCTCCCTCTATCCCCTCACCTCCTACCCTAGCAACTAAATCAGTCTCAGAGATAAAGCCTTGGCATATGCATTTTTAAGAACCTCCACAGGTGATTTACAAAACAGGTGGCAGGCCAGATTAGGCCAGCAGGCTATAGTTTGCTAACCCCTCGTATAAATGAACAGCTTAAACCAGCAACTGCTTGTCTCTGACTTCTTGTCATAACAAAAATAAACTCATTATTAGCAGGGCTTTCTGTTCCTTGCTGCCAACAGCATTCCTAACAGATACCATGATGATCTCTAAAATAAAGGTAGTTGCAGGTAAAGTAATCAAGACACGGTATTAGTGAAAGGACAGATAATACAGACCAAGGAAACAAAATAGAATCCAGAAATAGACCCACACGTACATGGCCAATTGGTTTCAACAAAGTTGGCCAGATAATTCAACAGAGAAAGGTACTAAAACAAATGGTGGTGGAACAATTAACTTGACATCATACATATGCAAAAACATCAATCTCTTTACGTCACATACAAAATTAATGCAAAATGGATTGCAGATCTAAATGTAAATCCTAAAACTATAATATTTACAGAAGAAAACACAGGAAAAAGTCTTTGTAATCTTGGGGCACAAAGGTTTCTTAGGACACAAGAAGTATGCATAAAAGAAAAAACTGAAGTGCACTTTATTAAACTAGAAACTGCTGCTCGGAAGACACTGTTCACAGAATGAAAAGACAAGCCGCAGACTGCAAGAAAATATTTACAAATCATATGCCTGATGAAGGAATTATATCCAAAATATACACAGAATTCTTATAACTCAATAATAAAACAAGCAACCCAATTTAAAAAAAGGGCATTTCACCCAAGAAGACAATGCAAGCATTTGAAAGAAACTCAGTATCATTAACCATTAGGGAAACAGAAACCACAATAGGATGCCGCTATACACCTATAAGAATGGCTAAAATTAAAAACAAAACAATCCTGAAAATACCAAGGGCTGGCAAGAATGTGGAGCAACTGAAAAACTCTCATACACTGCCGGTGGGAATACAAAATGGTACAGTCACTTTATGTAAATTTTATAAAGTTAAACATACACTTATCTATGACTCACTCCTAGGTGTTTACCCAAGAAAAATAAAAATACATGTCTATACAAAGACCTGTCTGTGAATGTTTATAGCAGCATTATTCATAATTGTCAAAAACTGAATACAAAGTAAATGTTTATCAGCTGGTGAATGGATAAACAAACTGCCACTGATACTAAAATAACATGGATAAATCTCAAAAGCATTATTCTAAGTAAAAGAAGTGGACACAAAAGGCTATATACTGTATGATTCAATTTACATGGCATTCCGGAAAAGGCAAAACTATAGAGACAGAAATCAGATCACTGATTGACACAGGCTGGGAAGGGGAAAGATGAATGACTAAAAAGAACTATAAAGGGACTTTCTGGAGTAATGAAAATATTCTGTATCTTGACTGTGGTGGTCGTGGTGATTATATAAGAGTTTACATTCATTAAAGTTCATAGAATTGTATACCTAAAAGGGCTGTATTTTACTGTGTGTAAATTTTACCTCAATAGACTTAAACTAGAAAGGGGATATTGATAGTGGGAGAGGCTATGTATGTGTGGGGGCAGAGGTTATATGGGAAATCTCTGTACCTTCCTCTCAATTTTGCTGTGAATCTAAAACTGCTCTTTTAAAAAAGGCTATTTTTTTTAAATAGAAAAAAATTATGGTTTCTATGAAAGATGCAATTTGAGAACACAACTGTTCCTTTTCCCTACATGCCCCTCAAAAGGTGTTCGTCCAGGATTCTGTTTTTGGCAATAACTTCATTTTACAGATTCTCCTGTGCCATTTCATCCAATCCCAACGATACATAAACAATCCCTAATATACATCTACAACCCCTCCCTGTCTAATGGACAGACACCTTCAGCTAGATACTCCAAACTTACTGTCAAAACTTAACTCTAATTCTCTTCCTGTATCTTTTAAAAAAAAATTAATGAATTGCACTACTTTCCACTCAGTTACCAAATGAAGGATTACAGTCATCCTTCACTCCTCTCATTTCCACACTACTCACAAATCCTACTGATCCTTGCTCAACTGCCCATTTTTTTCCTTCTGTCTCTCTGCATAGCTAACACCATAGGAATCTCTTTCATTTTACATAAGCCTACTGGAAAGGTAGTAGTTTCCCTGCCTTCTTTCTCACTCCCCTCTGATCTATCATTCATATGGCCATTCAAATTACAAGTGCAAATCTTAGTTCTGATCAAGCACTGCCTTATTTTTATACCCTCCCATGCTTCCTCAATGTCCATAAGATAATGCCCATATTCATTACTATGTTCTATGAGTTTCTCACAACTCTGCCCAATTTACTTTTCCATCTCTTATCTGTCACATCAAACTACTCAAACTCCCCAAGACACACCATAAACCTTCAAACATCTAGACTTTGCACAGACCGTTCCCTTTCCTGGAAAACCTTCCTCTCCTTTGCCTTTCTACTCTTAAATACTAAGCTTAAATTCTGTTACCTCCTCTGAGAGATCTTAAGCCTGATATATTAGGTTTAATCACTCCCTCCTTAGAGAGTGCTACCAAAATATTAGCATACTTGTTTATTCCAGCATTGCTACTTGTTTTAGAGAATATTTGCTTAGTGGGCCTCTCCAACCAGACTGGGCATTAATAGATAGCAGAGACCGTTTCTTCAATTATCTTTATATTCCCAAAGCTTCGGGTAGCTGCGGGTACAGGGTATATTTACAATACATGTTTAATGAACTGAATTTTATAAATGCCAAGAATAAAAGCCAAAGTATTCTTTTATCCAATTTGGATATTGGGTATTCTACAGATTTTGGTTTAGTGCTAGAAAAGGAAATCTGAAAGATTTATTTTAGCTTTGTTAACTACTTAAAAATAAAAAAACAAATACCATTTCCTATTATGACTGTCATTAAACCTTAACATTTTATGAGTGTCATTAAAGTTTAACATTTACCATAAGAATACTGGGCAGGACCAAATAGCATGCTACAAAACACAAACAATTATCTTTATTTTGAAGTCCAAAAAAGACTTCTAACTTAATTTAGCCCAAATATAAAAATTAAAAAGCAAAGCCGATATATATGGATAATACAACTAAGAATCATATTTAGATTTGTGTTCATCTCCACGTAATCTTTAAGAAGAAGAGGGGAGAGTTCTTTAAAATAGTCCTGAATTGAGAAGAAAAAAAAAACATTAAATAGCCAAACATAGACATGAATGTTGGCAAGGACAGAGACTGTTCAGTGAATATTTATTCATAATTCTACTTACAAAGTAGAGTAGTGGTAAACAAAACAAAAACAAAAAACACAACTGGAACAAGAGTTGGCTTGTGGCACAACTCCAGGGGGCACCATTCACATCACAGACTATGTGAACAGCACCCCCCTGGGATTGCACAGTGTAGCTTATGCAACTGTACTTAGTAGTCCTACTTGGGCTCCACAATAAGACAGATCTGAGATGGGGACATGCCTCTAACACTAACTCTACTGGCTATGGACAAATTAACCTCTAGAAGCCACAACTGTCTCATCTCTAAAATGAGAATGTTGGACTTCCCCAGTGGCACAGTGGTTAAGAATCCGCCTGCCAATGCAGGGGACACGGGTTCGATCCCTGGTCCAGGAAGATCCCACATGCCGTGGAGCAGTTAAGCCCGTTCGTCACAACTACTGAAGCCCACATGCCGCAACTACTGAGCCCACGTGCTGCGACTACTGAAGCCCACGCGCCCAGAGCCCATGCTCCGCAACAAGAGAAGCGACCACAACGAGAAGTCCACGCACTGCAATGAAGAGCAGCCCCTGCTCGCCGCAACTAGAGAAAGCCCGCACTCAGCAACGAAGACCCAGAGCAGCCAAATAAATAAATAAATAAATAAAATGAGAATGTTAATACCTATCTCACAAGATTGTCATGGTTCAACGATTCAGTAATATGATCACTGGACACTTATTATTTACGTTATAGGCAGGCACTGAATCATGTGATTTTTATAGGGTTTGTCTCATTTCCCACATCTCAGTACCTGCCAACTAGTAAGCATCCGATTAATATCTCCCTACCCAACTTTCAACTATTTCTAAATAAACTCTGGTCCACCTACTGGAGGTGAAGTTAAAAAAACAAATAATAACTTAAAAAAAAGTAGTTCTTCCACTTTCCTTGGTCCAAAGAAAACTAAGAACACACCCACTATTTATGTGCAAAAGAAGCATTACTGGAATAACATCTGTCCTTTCTAAATAATATCAAATAAAAGTAATAACTTGGGGGCTTCCCTGGTGGCACAGTGGTTGAGAGTCTGCCTGCCAATGCAGGGGACACGTGTTCGAGCCTTGGTCTGGGAAGATCCCACATGCCACGGAGCAACTAGGCCCGTGAGCCACAACTACTGAGCCTGCACGTCTGGAGCTTGTGCTCCGCAACAAGAGAGGCCACGACAGTGAGAGGCCCGCGGACCTCGATGAAGAGTGGCCCCCGCTCACCGCAACTAGAGAAAGCCCTCGCACAGAAACGAAGACCCAACACAGCCATAAATAAATAAATAAATAAATTTAAAATGCATTAAAAAAAAAAAGTAATAACTTGAATGGTAGAATTGGCTACAAGCCCATTTCCTTGAGAGCAAAACTGCATTTATAGAATCAAAGGACAAAATGTTCCAAAGGCAATATCCAGTCATTTCCTGGTCTTAATTTTCTGCTTCTAACTTTATAGCTCCTGTTTCCCTTCACTGCAACAATACCAACTAGGCTCTACTTGATTTACCAGTTATACAAAGCTACTTTAGGCAGTTTGAGATGCTTTTCCAGTACAGATTTTATGTCTTCAAGAAAGCATGCTTAGGAAATGAAAGTGTGTGCTAGAAAAATCCACAATCAGAAAATTAAAGATAAATTCCTGATGATCTACAGTTCCCACTACTTGTGTCATACTGCAGTGAAAATACAAATGAAAATGGTTCAAACTAAGTAATTTTACTCAGCTTCAGGGTAAGAGCTGAGCCATTTCAAAACAAGTATATAAATCTCGTCTTATCAGAAAGCAAGGCACAGGGCTTCCCTGGTGGCGCAGTGGTTAAGAATCCGCCTGCCAATGCAAGGGACATGGGTTCGAGCCCTGGTCCAGAAGATCCCACATGCCGTGGGGCAACTAAGCCCGTGTGCCACAACTACTGAGCCTGCCACAACTACTGAGCCTGCACTCTAGAGTCCGTGAGCCACGACTACTGAGCCACGACAACTACTGAAGCCCACGCGCCTAGAGCCCATGCTCCACAACAAGAGAAGCCACCACAATGAGAAGCCTGCGCACCGCAACAAAGAGTAGCCCCCACTCGCCGCAACCAGAGAAAAGCCCGCGTGCAGCAATGAAGACCCAATGTAGCCAAAAATAAAATAAATAAAAATTAAAAAAAAAAAAAAGAAAGCAAGGCACAAAAGAATCAGAAGCCCAATTTGGATACTGGAAAGTATAGTAACTAATCTCAAAGGCACTCACAGATTCTTTCTGTGATCTTTGATAAATCACTAAATCACTTTGCGCCTCATTTATAAACCACAGTTATTCTGAAAATCCATCTCTTTATCTTACTATATAAAATAAGGACCAGAAAAACAAACTAAAATTACCATTAGGAATTATTAACATTAATTTAAAAAGGGAAAGGAACAGAACCTTGTGAATTCATCTTTAAAAGTCAACTGGAACTTCCCTGGTGGCTCACTGGTTAAGAATCTGCCTGCCAATGCAGAGGACATGGGTTCGATCCCTGGTCCAGGAAGATTCCACATGCCGCGGAGCAACTAAGCCCATGCACCACAACTACTGAGCCTGTACGCCCTAGAGCCCGCACGATGCAACTACTGAGCCCATGTGCTGCAAACTACTGAAGCCTGCGTGCTGCAACTACTGAATCCACATGCTGCAACTACTGAAGCCTGCGCGCCTAGAGCCCGTGCTCCGCAACAAGAGAAGCCACCGCAATGAGAAGCCTGCACAGCACAACGAAGAGTAGCCCCTGCTCGCTGCAACTCGAGAAAGCCCGTGCGCAGCAACGAAGACCCAACGCAGCCAAAAAAAACCAAAAAAAATGTCAATTGAAGAAGGACCCAAAATACTTATGAATGTTTTGCTAAATAATGGGATTATGGCTAGGTTTTACTTTACTTTTCTTATTGTCTGAATTTTCTAAATCAAGCATATATTATTTTTATAATTACAGAAAAAAATGACAAAAAAGCTATTCGCATCTTGGGAGAAAAAGAAAAGCAAGCACATTCAATTCTACTGCATGCAGTGGTCCCGATTCCAGGCTCTTTCAAGCCTCTTGATCTTTCCACATGTCACAGACTCTCTTCTTTGGGAAATTCTTAATGACTCTTTAATGTTCTGCTGAATTGTTACCTACTCTATGAAAACCTTTCTTTTCTTCTTCAGGCAACAATTATGTTCTCATATAATTCTGCTCATATCTATATTCCAGCGATTGATGAATTTTGTCATGATGACATATTTACTTAAGTGTCTCCCCCGCCACCACTCTGATCCCCTTAATCAAACTGTGTGTTCATGGTTCACTAACTTTGCTTGAATAAAAGATCTGCATTTTAGAGGACAAGAGCAACTGACTCCAATATAATTTCAGAAACTGAGTCAGAAGATTAGTTTAGGCAGTACTAAGTGAGAAGGAGTGACTTCTGTATCTGCTAACTACTTTAATAAAGCCTGGCAACTTTTTTCAACCAAAATAATGTCAGCTGGATTTTTCAAGAAGAAAACTCTATGAAGATTAAAAAGCTTAAAAAATCCTCTAACTGAACTTTCTGCCTCAGCAGTACTATCTCATCAATGTACCCCAACCAGCATTTAAAGAGTATCTTTGGGGCTTCCCTGGTGGCGCAGTGGTTGAGAGTCTGCCTGCCAATGCAGGGGACATGGGTTCGAGCCCTGGTCTGGGAAGATCCCACATGCCACGGAGCGACTAGGCCCGTGAGCCACAATTGCTGAGCCTGCGCGTCTGGAGCCTGTGCTCCGCAACGAGAGAGGCCGCGATAGTGAGAGGCCTGCGCACCGCGATGAAGAGCGGCCCCCGCTTGCCACAACTAGAGAAAGCCCTCGCACAGAAATGAAGACCTAACACAGCCATAAATAAATAAATAAATAAATATTTTTAAAAAATTAAAAATAAATAAATAAATAAATAAAATAAATTAAAAAAAAAAAGAGTATCTTTGGCTAAGAGCTAAAGGGTGTAAGATTCCCACACCAGGGAAGTGAGACAGAGAAAATGCAACACGTTCTGAACTTATGGAAAATTCTCAGATTTTGATGTGAGTTGTCAAAACATTTCATAAAGAAAAATACCTGTGTTTTTTATAACTACACCATCACATAAAGCTTTCCTTTAAAGGGTTTAACTGAAGCATTATCCTCTCTGAGAAGCCTTCCCCCTGACTCCTCCCCCAAGCTGAGATAAGTTTCTACCTGCTCTGTTCTATAGCATCCTTTCGTTAACCTCTATCATAGCACTGATCTAATTATACTCATGTTGAAAATTAAATATGGCCACAAAATCTCTACAGCTCTTCCATCAAGAGATATAGTCTATTTCTCTAAACCCATGAATCTGGGCTGGCGTTGTGACTTGCTTTTCTATAACAGAATGTGGTAGAAGTGACACCATGTAACTTATAAGCCTTAGCCTTAAAAGAGGTCTTGCAGCTTTCACGTCTGCCCTAAGACCACCATGCTGTGAAGAAGCCTAAGTTGAAAACCACATGGAAAGAGAGACAAGGTCAAGCCCAGTCCCCAGCCAACGCACCAGCTGAATGAAGTTGTATGAGCCTAAGCAAAACCAGCAAAACTACCCAGTCAATCCATAAAATCATGAGAAATAATAGTTTTTCAAATCTGAGTTAGTTTGTTACAAAGCAAAGACTAGTAGAAATGACTGCAACAACATTTTTAACAAGTGTCATCTACCCTAAGCTATAAGCATCTTGAGGACATGAACTATGTCCTATTCATCTTGATTCTCATTCAGCCTTTTAAGAACTACTCTTTGGCTGTGATGTTCTACACTTTCACTGTCATCCTGGTTGGGACTCATTTTGTTTTTTTAAGCTGAGGGTTTATATCCTTTATCACTTTTGTAAGATATTCAGCTATTATACCAATTTCCTTCTCTCTCATTCTTTTTTTTTTTGGTTGCGCTGCGCGGCACGCAGGATCTTAGTTCCCCGACCAGGAATCCAACCCGTGACCCCTGCAGTGGAAGCACAGAGTTCGAACCACTGGACCGTCAGTGGTCCCCTCTCCCTCATTCAATTCTTAAGGAACATTTAGGTACATGTTGGTCCTTCGCATCCTAGTCTCCATGTTTCTTAATTGCTTTTTCATATTTTATCATCTTTCAATGTTATTTTCTGAGTAATTTCCTCAGATTTATTTTGTAGGTAATATATCTGTTGCACCTTTAATTTCACTGGGTCTAATTTTCACTTGTGGAAGTTCTATTTTTAGTTTGCTTGGTATATTAAAATCTTTTGTAATGTTATTTTCTAACATTTCCAAAATTTTCTTTAAATCTTTAGTCATTTTAATCATACCCATCTTAAGGTTACAGCTAATTATTCAGATGCCAAAGTTTTGGTGAGATTTGATCTTACTGGGGGTTTGCTAACTGTTGCTCATGGTGAATTGTCCTTTGTAAATTTTTTTTTTAAAGGTTAGTTTTTTTAAAATTTGTTTTATTTATTTATTTATTTATTTTTGGCTGCATTGGGTCTTCATTGCTGCGCACAGGCTTTCTCTAGTTGAGAGGAGCAGGGGCCACTCTTTGTTGTGGTGCGCGGGCTTCTCATTGCAGTGGCTTCTCTTGTTGTGGAGCACGGGCTCTAGGCACGTGGGCTTCAGTAGTTGTGGCTCGCCAGCTCTAGAACACAGGCTCAGTAGTTGTGGCGCATGGGCTTAGTTACTCTGCGACATGTGGGATCTTCCCAGACCAGGGCTCGAACCCGTGTTCCCTGCATTGGCAGGCGGATTCTTAACCACTGTGCTATCAGGGAAGCCCCATTCTTTGTAAATTTTGCATTGTGCACTATTGTTTATCAGAGTTACCTGTGGGAATACTATGCAGCCTGGGTGGCAAACATGTCCCTCCATAGTTTTACAGTTGATTCTGTCAGGTGTCCCAAGAGTATTACTAACCCAGGAACAAGAAGGTAGTATAAATTAAAACCCCAAACATACATGAAGGCAAGCCTATGGGTACAAACACTCAACAAGACTCCCCTCCAATCAGTGTCCAAGGTAAGACAGAGAAGCTTCCTTATTTTTTTCCTGTGACTGTAGGCAGGTTACTATTATTATTTTTCAAGTATATCCTTTCAAGTTAGGATGTATCCTGAGCGTGCTTTATAAGGAAATCTCAGTTCCAAAACCTCTCTCTGTAAAATCCAAGGCCTTATCTCTTACCTAATTTACCTATCAAAACCCAAGTCCACTGGTTATAAAGAACAGCAAATTCCCCCCAGAGTAGGCCCAATGTCAGCTCATACATATAGTTCTGGCTTTCATTTCCCTCTTTGCTTTTGTTCCTTGGGGATTTTCTTTACATATTTGTGAATACAGCTATACAATTAAAAGGGTATTTGTTGGGACTTCCCTGGTGGCGCAGTGGTTAAGAATCCGCCTGCCAATGCAGGGGACACGGGTTCGAGCCCTAGTCCGGGAAGATCCCACATGCTGCGGAGCAACTAAGCCCGTGAGCCACAACTAATGAGCCCTCGTGCCACAACTACTGAAGCCCACGCACCTAGAGCCCGTGCTCTGCAACAAAGAGGAGCCACCGCAACGAGAAGCCCGCGCACCGCAACGAAGAGTAGCCCCCACTTGCCCCAGCTAGAGAAAGCCAAAACTCAGCAATGACCCAACACAGCCAAAAATAAATAAATAAATAAATAAATTTATTTTTTTAAAAAAAGGGTATTTGTTATATATTATATTTCATCCAGCTTTCCTAAGTATTTTGTATCGAGACATTTTTAGGTTTTCTATGTCATCATATTTCCCAAAATGGAGTTCTTATCCTCAGTACCTAACAGTAGTTGGTAGATTACTAGCTGTCAACTGAATATTCAACAAAACACTCAATTAGAACTTCAGGGGTGGAAGAGTGACAGACCTTTCAAATGTATCCTCTAACTCCACTGCAATTTTAAAATCTACCAGGGGTCGAAAGAACAGTTTCATAAAGAAGTGTGGGCACCACTGGCAACACATCTGTAGATATCCTATTATACTTTCTTCTGATGACAGATCTCACAGATTTAACAATAATTTTTAATCTTCACTTACTAGTTCTGTAGCCAATAAACCAATATGCTGTGTAGATGTACTGAAATTACATGGAAATACATAGAGGAAACATTTTAAATTTGGAAAACATGTTGCTCAATTTCCTGGTCTATAAAACAGAATTATCGGGGCTTCCCTGTTGGCACAGTTGAGAATCCACCTGCCAATGCAGGGGACATGGGTTCAAGCCCTGGTCTGGGAAGATCCCACATGCCGCAGAGCAACAAAGCCCATGCGCCACATCTACTGAGCCTGCGCTCTAGAGCCTGCGAGCCACAACTATTGAGCCCACGTGCCAGCAACTACTGAAGCCCACGTGCCTAGTGCCCATGCTCCACAACAAGAGAAGCCACTGCAATGAGAAGCCCGCACACCACAACGAAGAGTAGCCCCTGTTCGCCGCAACTAGAGAAAGCCTGGGCACAGCAATGAAGACCCAACACAGCCAGAAACTAATTAATTAATTAATTAATTAATTTAAAAAAAAACCCAAAACAGAATTATCTCCTTTTGGTGAACAAGATAAATGAGACTGAGCAAAAAGTTCTCTGGAGAAGCCCTGAGGGTCCTTCCCATTTCCCAAAAATGGTTCATCAAATTAGAAACAGGAAGAATAAGTCTAACAGTACTTCAAAAATTAACAAGAAAATTTTCGACAGGAACAAATCCAAAAGGAGAGAAGACTGATCTATTTGCATCTGTACTCACTTATGCTATCTTCCTATTTCAGAAACTGTTCCTAGGCTAACCCTTCCACTTATACACACAAAACCCTTTTCCCTAATTGAATCAAAGATTTTGCTCTCATTTTGTAGTAGCAATGTCCCCCTTTACTGAATAATTCTTATCAGTATATAAATATCATAAAATCCCTCACTGGAATCCATATCACCCTTCAGGTACCTCTCTATTTTTCAGCTCCTCTTTGTTAGCAAAAAATCCTTGAAACAGTTGTCTGTTTCTGCTGAAAAATCAGCTGGTAACCTTATGGGGATTCCCTTCTATGTTATTTGTTGCTTTTCCCTTGTTGCTTCATCTAATCCCATAGCTTTGAATACCATCTATATACTGTTGATGTCAGCCACAATCTCTCCTGAACATCAGTCTCATACATGCAACTAACTACCTGACATCTAAAAATGGACACCTAATAGTCATCTCAAATTTAATATGTCCTAAACAGGACTTTGATTCCCCTGTCCCCTGCCCCAATTCTGGTCTTCCTATCTCTTGCCCATTTCACTAAATGGCGAAACCATATACCTAACAGTTCAGGCCAAAATCTAGGAAGCAACTTTACTTCTCTCTGCCTCAAATCCCATATCTAATTTGCCCACCTTAATACCAATCAGCTCTACCTTGAAAATATATCCTGAATCAGAGGCCATTCACCCTCTAGTCCAAGCTAACATTCTCTCCCTTTCAGGACTAAAACAGCCTGCTCTTCTTGCTGTCAATCTTGCCCGAAGTCAGCACATGTGTATAGGTCTGGCTTTCAGGTTCCTCTTTGCTTTTGTTCCTTGGGGACTTCCTTCACTTTCTTGTGAATAGAGCTATGTAATTAAAAGGCTATTTATTCTATTTCATCCAGCTTTCCGAAGTATTTGTATTGGGACATTTCCAAATACAATTCACCCATTTAAAGTATACATTCTATTCTATGGTTTTGAGTATATTAACAGATATGTGCAACCACTACCAAAGTCGATCTTAAAATATTTTCATTACCTCAAAAAGAAAGCACCCTACCTCCTTAGGTATCAACTCTCTCTTCCCCCAGTATTTCCAGCCCTAAGCAAACACTTATTCATCTTCTGCCTCTAAAGATTTGACTATTCTAGACATTTCATATTATTGGAACCCTGTAATTAGTGGACTTTTGTGACTTGCTTACCACTTAACATAATGTTCTTCAGGGTTCATCTGTGTTGTAGCATGCATCATTACTTCATTCCTATGACCAACTAATATTCCACTCTAGACCACATTTTATTTATCCATTTGGTAGTTGATACACATTTAGGTTGCTTAGCTCTTTATATATCCTAGATACAAGTAACTTATGGTTTGCAAACATTTTCTCTCATTCTGTGGGTTGACTTTTCACTTTTTTGATAGTATCCTTTGAGGTAGAAAAGATTTTATTGTTGATACAGTCCAATTAAATCTATTCTTTTTCCTTTGTTGCTTATATTTTTGGTATATCTTAGAATCCACTGTTAAACCTGAAGTCATGAAAATTTACCCCTATTTTCTTCTAAGAGTTTTATACTTTTAGCTCTTACATTGAGATCTTTCATCTACTTTGAGCTAATTTTTATATATAGTGTGATGTAAGGGTACAACTTCATTCTTTTGAATGTGGCTATCCAGTGTCCCAGCACAATTTGTTGGGGAAAAAAATCCGTTCTCAACTGAATGGTATTAGTACCCTTGCTTCAATCAGCTGACCACAGAAACATGGTTCTGTTTCTGAATTCTCAAACATATTCCAATGATCTACATGCCTATCCTTATGTCAGTACTACACTGTCTTGATTACCACCGCTCTATAATAAGTTTTGAAATTGCAAAGCGTTGAGTCCTTCGACTGTGTTTATTTTCAACATTATTTTGGCTATTTAGGGTCCCTTGCTATTCCATACAAATTTTAAAATTGGCTTGTTAACCTCTACAAAGATGTTACCTGGGATTCTGATAAGGACTGCAGTGAATGTGTAGACCAATTTGAGGAATAATGCCATCCTAACAAGTCTTCTAATGCATGAACACTGGATGAATTTCCACTTATTTAGGTCTTCTTTAATTTCTTTCAACAATGCTTTGCAGATTTCAGAGTATAAGATTTTCACTTTTTTAAACAATGCAAAATATTTAATTCTTTTTAATGCTATCATAAATGCAATTGTTTTCCTACTGTCATTTAAGATTGCTCCTTACAAGTATATAGAAATAAAATTGATATTTGCATGATGATCTTGTATCCTGCAATCCTGCTGAACTTATTAGTTTTAATAATTTTTAGTGGATTTCTTAGGACTTTCTACATACAAGATCATATACAACTGCAAACAGAGATGATTCTTATTTCCTTCTTTCCAATGTGGATGTCTTTTAGATTTTTACATGCCTAACTACTCTGGAAGTAACCTCAAGTACAATGTTGAACAGATATCCATGTATTGAGCCTAAACGGAGGAGGGAAAAATCTACTCTTTCACCAGCGAGAATGATTTTAGCTGTGGGTTTTTCACAATTGCTGCTTATCCAGTTGAGGAAGTGCCATTCTATTCATAGTTTCATTTGTTTACTTTCATGACAAAGTGTTGAATTTTTATCAAATGCTTTTACTGTGTCTACTGAAATGATTGTCTTTGCTTTTAATTCCACTGATATGGTATGTTACATTAATAGATTTTAATATGTTAAACCAAACTTCGAATCCTTCGATTCCCACTTGATCATGGTATGTAATCCTTTTTATATGTTGATGAATTAAGTCTGCTGGTGTTTTGTTGAGGATTTTGTCTCCATATTTATAAGAGATACTGACGTGTAGTCTTCTTGTGATACCTTTGTCTAATTTTGGCATCAGGGTAATATCATCCTCATAAAATGAATTGGGAAATATTCTCTCCTCTTCTATTTTTTTGGGAGTGTGTTAAGTACTGGTATTCTTAATTACACATTTGGTAGAGTTCAGCAGTGAAGTCATCCAGGTATATTTTTTTATTGCTAATTCAATCTCTTGTTATATGTCTATTCATATTATTTATCAGTTTCATTAGTGTTTTTCTTGAAATTTGTCCATTTAATCTAAGTTCTCTAATTTACTGGCATATTACTGTTCGTAAGATTCCTTTATAATCCTTTTTATTTATGTAAGTTTGGTAGCAATGTTTCATTTCTGATTCTAGTAATTTGTGTCTCCTCTTTTTCTCTTGGTCAATCTAAAATGTTGTCCATTTTGTTGATCTTTTCAAAGAACCAGCTTTTGGTTTCATTGATTTCTCTATTGGTTTTCTCTTCTGTTTCATTAATTTTCACCCTAACCTTTTATTTCCTTACTTCTGCTTGTTTCAAGTTTAGTTTGCCCTTGTTTTTCCAATGTCTTAAGGTGAAAAATTAGGTTATTGATTTGAGATCTTCCTTCTCTCATAATATAGGAATTTACAAGTAGAAATTTCCCTATAAGCATTATTTTAGCTATATTGTATAAGTTTTGGTATACCTTCATTTTCATTCATCTCAAAGTATTTTCTAATTTCCCTTTTAATTTCTTCTTTGACCCATAAGTTATCTGGGAGTATGTTGTTTAATTTCCATGTATTTGTTAATTTTTCAGCTTTACTTCTGTTATTGATTTCTAATTCATTTCACTGTGGTTGGAAAAATAATTTAGGTGTACTTGAGAAGAATGTATATTATTGTTGTTGAGTACTCCATAGATATGTCAGGTCAAAATGGTTTATAGTGCTGCTCTGGACTTCTATTTACGTATTGGTCTCCTGCTTAGTTTTTCTATCCGTAATTGAAAGGAAGTATTGTAACAACAATTATTGTTGAACTGTCTATTTCTCTCTTCATTTCTGTCATTTTTTGCTTCATGTATTTTGAAGTTCCTTTATTAGGGATTTCATTGTTGGACCTTCCTGGTGGTCTGACCCGTATAGGATTATAAAAAGCCCATTTCATCTGTAGTATCATTATTTGTTTTAAAGTCTATGTTGCCTAACATCACTATAATCACTCGTTTTCTTGTGACTGTTGTTTGCATATCTTTTCCCATCTATTTAAATATATTTACATCTTTGAATCTAAGGTGTGTCTCCTAGATGTTGTTTTAGCCAATGCTGACAATTTCTACTTTTTGATCATATTGCTTAATCCATTCACATTTAATGTTATTATTGATATAGTTCAATTTAGGTGTGCTATTTTACTTTTTGTTTTTTATTTATCTGTCTCATGTATTTTTCATTCCTTTATTCCTCCCTTGCTACTTTCTTTAGAGTTTAGTAAATAACTTTCTAATGCAGCACTGACATTTCTTTAATATTATATATATGCACATGTATATGTATGCATATGTGTGCACGCGCACACATACATATACATATATACGTGCACACACCACTGTAGCAGTGCCCCTTTGGGTTCTTACTCTTCTTCCCCACCTCATCATCCCTCCCCCAAGGCAACCACTCTTCTGCTTTCTGTGAGTGTAGATTAGTTTTGCATTTTTTAAAATCGTATATAAACGGAACACACAGTATGTGCTTCTATTTATGGAGTTGGAGGGGATGTCTGGCTTCTTTCAATCAGCTTAATTATTTTGAGATCATTCATGACTGTGGTAATGAGAGTTCATTCTTTTTTTTTAAGAGTCTAAATACTTCTCACATATTGTTTTATTTATTTTTTTATAAAAGTTCCGAGAAAAGGTCTGTTTTATACATATATATATTCCAACTTTATTGAGACTTAATTGAAATAAAACATTATATAAGTTTAAGGTGTACAACATGATGATTTGATACACATATATACTGGAAAATGATTACCACAATAAGGTTAGTTAATACAACAACCATCAACTCACATAATTACCATTTTTAAAGATTAATCTCTTAGGAACTTTCAATTAATTATATAATGTAGTATTGTTAGCTATAGTCCCAGTGCTGTACATTAGATCCCCAAAACGTATCCACTGCCTAACTGGAAGTCTATACTGTTTGACCAACATTTCCTCATTTCTTCCACCACCACTGCCCACCTCTGGGCAACCACCATTTTACTCAGTTTCCATGAGTTTGGCTTTTTTAGATTCCACATATAAATCGTGGAATGTGGAATATGTTGTGTTTCCATATTTGTTTCTTTCAAGATGTTTTCTGATTTCCCTTTTGATTTCTTCTTTGACCCAATGGCTGGTCAGGAGTAGGTTGTTTAATTTCCACATATTTGTAGATTTTCAAGTTTTCCCCATTGTTTTATTTCTAGTTTTATACCACTAGTCAGAAAAGAATCTGGTATGATGTCAGTCTTCTTAAATTTGCTAAGATTTGATTTGTGACCTAACATATACTTGTTTTGAAATGGCCCCTCTTTTAGTTCCCATTTGCATGGAATAGCTTTTCATCTCTTCACATATAACACATGGATAAGTCTACGTGTGTCCTTAAAGCTGAAATGAGTCTCTCTCTTTTTTAAAAATTTATTTATTTATTTATTTATTTTTGGCTGTGTTGGGTCTTCATGGCTGTGCATGCGCTTTCTCTAGTTGCGGCGAGCAGGAGCTACTCTTCATTGTGGTGTGCAGGCTCTAGAGCACAGGCTCAGTAGTTGTGGCGCACGGGCTTAGTTGCTCCGCGGCATGTGGGATCTTCCCAGATCAGTTCTCGAACCCGTGTCCCCTGCATTGGCAGGTGGATTCTTAACCACTGTGCCACCAAGGAAGTCTTGACATGAGTCTCTTATAGGCAGCATATAGTGCGGTCTTGTTTTTTTAATACATTCTGACACTTGTCATTTGATTGGACAACTTAATTCATTTGCATTTAAAATAATTACTGATAAATAAGAACTTACTAATATTATGTAATTAATTGTTTTCTGGGGACTTTCCTGGTGACACAGTGGTTAAAAATCTGCCTGCCAGTGCAGGCGACATGGGTTCGAGCCCTGGTCCAGGAAGATCCCACATGCCGCGGTTCAACAAAGCCCGTGCGCCGCAACTACTGAGCCTGAACTCTAGAGCCCCACAACTACCGAAGCCTGCGCGCCTAGAGTCCATGCTCCACAACAAGAGAAGCCAACGCAATGAGAAGCCTGCACAACACAACAAAGAGTAGTTCCCACTCGCCACAACTAGATAAAGCCCGCGTGCAGCAACAAAGACCCAACGCATCCAAAAATAAATTAATTAATTAAAAAATAATTGTTTTCTGGTTGTTTTGTAGTTACCTTGTTCCTTTCTTCCTCTCCTGCTATCCTCCCTTGTGAACTGATGATTTTCTGTAGTGGTACACTTTGATCCCTTATCTTTTATGATCTATTGTAGGTTATTACTTTGTGGTTACCATGAGGTTTACATAAAACATTGTACAGGATATAACAGTATATTAACAGTAACAACCTAACTTCAATCGCATACAAAACTCTACCTTTTACTTCCCCAAACACTTTGTTTTTGATGTCACAATTTAACTTTCTATATTATGTATTCATTGTAGCTATAGCTTTTTAATACCTTTGTCCTTTAGCTTTTATACTACAGTTTCTTAATCAACACACCACCATATTACAGTATCAGACTATACTGATTTTGACTATATACTTATCTTTTCCAGTGTGTTTTATATTTTCATATGTTTTCACGTTACTAATTAGTGTCCTTTCATTTCAGGTTGAAGAACTCCTTTTACCACTTTTCTTAAGGTCTAGCGATGATCAACTCCCTCAACATTGATTTGGGAATTACAGGTATCCCCCACTTTCCGAAAGTTTGCAATATGCCACTTTGCTTTTAGAAAGCCCTACATTAGTACCTGTTTTCACTAACTGAAAGAAACCTGAAGAGGATTTTTGCTTTTATGAAAAAAAGCAATTACTGTACTAATGTAGGTCATTTGTAAAAGCGAAGGGGTGTAACACAAACTTTCAGAAAGCAGGGGATACTCTTCACTATATGCCATTTCAGCTTACGAAGTTTCATAGGAACATTCTACTTTCAGATTGAGGGGGAAACCTGTAATCTTTCTCTCTCCTTCCTTTTTTTTTTTTTTGGCCATGTTGCACGGCTTGCAGGATCTAAGTTCCCTGACCAGGGATTGAACCCACACCCTTGGCAGTGAAAGCACGAGTCCTAACTACTGAAGCCCCAGAGGATTCCCTCTCCTTCATTTCTGATGGACAACTTTGCCAACTAAAGTATTCTTGGTTGGCAGTTTTTTTCTTTTAGCATTTTGAATATATCATCCCATTCTCTTATGGCCTGCAAGGTTTCTGCTGAGAAATCTGCTAAAAGTCTTATGGGGGGTTCCTTTGCAATGTGAGATAGTTCTTTTCCCTCTTGCTGCTTTAAAAACTGTTTGTCTTTGATTTTAAAACTTTATTGTAATATATCTTGGAGAGGATCACTTTGGGTTGAAATTTGGGGGGAACCTATAAACTTCATGATCTCAGATATCCAAATCTTTCCCCAAATTTGGGAAGTTTTGGGGCTTCCCTGGTGGCGCAGTGGTTGAGAATCCGCCTGCCAGTGCAGGGAACACGGGTTCGATCCCTGGTCTGGGAAGATCCCGCATGCCGCGGAGCAGCTAAGCCCGTGCGCCACAACTACTGAGCCTGTGCTCTAGAGCCCGTGAGCCACAACTACTGAGCCCACATGCTACAACTACTGAAGCCCACGCGCCTAGAGCCCGTGCTCTGCAGCAAGAGAAGCCACCGCAATGAGAAGCCCGCGCACTGCAATGAAGAGTAGCCCCCACTTCCTGCAACTAGAGAAAGCCCGCATGGAGCAACGAAGACCCAACACAGCCAAAATAAATAAATAAAATAATAATTTTAAAAAAATTTGGGAAGTTTTCAATCATTATGTCTCTAAATAAGCTTTCTGCCCATTTCTCCCTCTCCTGTCCTTCTGGGACTCTAATATTGCAGAGACTGATCATTTTAGTGGTATGCCATAGTTCACACTATGAACTGGGCCAGCTGGCCATGGGCCAGCTTTCTTCACTCCTTTTCATATTCCCTCTGTTCTCAGACTAGATAATTTCAAATAATCTGTCTTGTACTTCACAATACTTTCTTCTGCTTGATCCAGTGTTTTGATGCTCCCTATCGCATTTGTTTTCCCTAAGATGATGATGAGTGCTCAAGTGTGTGGTTTCTTCCAATCCCACAGAATCCGGTTGACTTTTTGCATGTGCTCACTAGCCATTTGCAAAGACTCACACATACCATTCTTGCCCTCAGGGTTGTGCACAGAGAGGTAGCCACAGGGTAGGGACATGTTTGGGTGAGGAGTGTGGAGCTCAGAGGTGGCCATGGGCCAGCTGGGGGATTGGCAGGGGAGGTGTCCCCAGTGGCTCATGGGTGGGCTTCCTGAGGGAGTCCCCAAAGCAGTTAGTAGGATCCACGCCCCTTTGATATGTTCCATTCCCAACCTTGGCTGCTCTTCCTCCAGCACAACTGTCGACCCCCAGGTTATCCAGTTTATGACTCAGTATTCTGGACGGAGTGAGAAAGAAATGGGCCTTTCTGGCAGTGTACCACAAAGCTGGAAAGTCAGGTGCTCAATCACACACTCTCACTTTCGCCCATGGAAGAAATCATGAGCTAAATATCTGCTGGCACTGAGCTGTGCCACCTTGGGGGTGGGGTGACACACATAAAATGAAACTGTTCCTTTCATCGTCTTCAATGGGTCCAATCTTGGATGTTTTTGCCCCAACAATGTGCTGGAACTTCTCTGCTGGACTCCTGGACTTCCATGAAGGCACTCTCATCCATTAGTGTCTAACTTGGTGTTCTTTGAGAGTAGGATGGTAGAAAACTCCTGTACTGCCATTTTGATGACATTTCTTTCCATTAATTCTTTCTTTTGCCCGTTGAAATTTACTGTTGAGCCTCTCCAGTGAATTCCTCATTTCAGTTATTGTGCTCTTCCACTTCGGAATTTCCATTTGGTTCTTTTTTTGTAATTTCTATCTCCTTAATGATATTTTCTATTTGATTTTACAGTCATCATGCTTTCCTTTATTTCTTTAAGCACGATTTCTTTTAGTTCATTGAACATATTAATAATGGCTACTTTCAAAGTTTGCATATTAAGTGCAATATGTGACTCTCAAAAGCAGTATGTGCTGCCTTTTTAAAAATGATGTATGGGTAATATTTTCTTGTTTCTTTGCATGTCTCACATTTTGTGTTGGAAACTAGATATTTTAGGTAATATGTTGTTCCAGTTCTCAGTACTGGTCTCCACACCCTAGGACTTATTTTTTATGCTTGCTTGTTTGTTTAGTGACTAGCTGACTTATTTTAGTAAATTCTATTCCCCTAATTCCCATGGTGTTAAACCTTTGATGTTGCTCCTCTGGGGTAATTTGGATTTGCCTTCAGTCATCCTGGTATAGTAGTTCTGGCAGGATGCTCTGTCTCTATGACTACATGTGGATATTAAACTCCACTAATTGTGGCTGATTTGCTCAACAGTTTTCAACAATCCACTAAGGTAATAAACTGCTCCACAGAATAAACCAATCAAATTAGGTTACTTTGACAGGAGAGCTCCAGAGGTCAATGTTTGAGATCTGTCCCTACCACAGGCAGTCTTCTCCCTACAAGCCTACAGTTAAACCGTATGTCCAACCAATCTAACAATCTCTTCCCAATTACCTTTCACCACAACCTCCACTGTTTTTGAGGGTACCCTTAGGCTTGAACTTCTCTACACTCTGTTGTAAATATGATTTTTAAAAATTAATTAAATAATTAATTATTTATTTAGGCTGCATTGGGGTTTTTTTTGTTGTTGCTGTGTGCGGGCTTTCTCTAGTTGCAGTGAGCGGGGGCTACTCTTTGTTGCAGTGTGCGGGCTTCTCATTGCAGTGGCTTCTCTTGTTGTGGGGCACAGGCTCTAGGTGTGCGGGCTTCAGTAGTTGTGGCAGGTGGGCTCAGTAGCTGTGGCTCGTGGACTCTAGAGCGCAGGCTCAGCAGTTGTGGTGCATGGGCTTAGTTGTTCTGCAGCATGTGGGATCTTCCCGGACCAGGGCTAGAACCCACATTGGCAGGCAGGTTCTTAACCACTGAGCCACCAGGGAAGCCCTCTGTTGTAAATAAAGTTGGTTCCTTTGGGAAGAGATTAGGAGCTGTTTTATGGCCCACTTCTCACTGCAGGCAAAATCTCTGAGCTATAGCTATGAAGTTGGGAGTGTAGACAATGACGTACTTCTCTCTGAGCGACACATCTTCAGAAAATGAGTATTTGGTAGGTGTGGGAGGTTGCGTAGTAATCTCCGGTATTTTTGACTTCCCTCTATTAGTGTGGAACCACTACCTTACATGCCAGAACCAGGTTAAGGGCAAGGGCAATTGGGCTCTCAGTATTCTCAGCAGCACTGTGTCCTACGTAGAGCCTTCATCCCAGAAGTAAGGTCTGGGCAAAAAAAAAAGCAGCCCCTACCACTCATTCACACTTGGCCAGCAAAAGGTGATGGAGGCAGAATGAGGAATGCTCTCATCCTGCTCTTCCCTGGAAGACAGCCCTCCAAGTGGGAGCTGTGGGGAGAGGAAACCCTATTTTCTTGACTGTACCAATCTGGAATGGAGTTACCATCTTGCTCAGCTGGGAGATGGGAAGGAAAAAACAAGTCTTGGTTCAAATACCACAGATTCCTAACCAAATTTTAGTAAATTTCTCTGAATAAATGTTTCGTCAATTGCTCTATGGCCTTTAGAACATTTCCATAGACTTTAATTTAAAAAACATAGTAATTGTCACCAATTTTGCTGGGGAATGGGTCCACAAAGCTCACACCATCCATGCTGTCTCTCTCAACCAGTGAACACATTCAAAGCTCTCCAAAAATCCCCTTCACATTTATAATAAAGTCCAAATTCCTACTAAGCTTTATAAAGTGCTATATGATCCAGTTCCTACATATCACTGGATCTCATACTTTAGCACTTTTTATTTACTTTATTTACTCTGCTCTAATCTCTGTCCTAAAAAGGGTGGTCTTCCTCAGGGTCTTTTTATTTTCTGTTCCTCGTGGAAAGTGCTTTTTCACATTTCTCCATGAACAAGTTCTTCCTCATTTCATTCAGATCTCTGCTCAAATGTCATTTCAAGACATTCTCTGAAACAGTACCTGCCATTCACTCTTTATCCATGTATTCTGCTTTGATTTTCTTCAAAGCACCTAAATTTACTTAACATATTCATTTTCCTATTTGCTTAGAGTCTGTTTCCCCATTTGATTAAAAGCTCTAGGAGGGCAGGGGGCTTTGCTTGTCTTATTTGCTACTGTATCCCGAGTATTTATAACAGTACTTGGCACAAAGTCAATACTCAATAAACACTTGTTGAATAAATAGACATAAACAAGAATCAAAATATTTTAAAAGCTACTTACATTTTAAGTGACATTAACAGGTAATCTGTTCTTACTTATATCCATAAAGAGCAAAACAGTAACAGAGTATGGGAAAAGAAGTTAATAGTGGTTTATTTGGCTGAGAAAATATAAACAGAAATGGCCAAAAGCCAGGAATTTTAAGTTCTGTTTTAGTAATTCTAAAACTTATTTTTATAAATAGCACTGCAGACCTGCCACTGCCTTTACACTACATACACCAGGCCCAAAAGAAACAATCACCTCTAACTCAATGAGAACATGAAAACAATACTAAAATAACAAATGTTTATACTATGATCACTAGTTTTTACAGTTAGGGATATCAGAAGATTTAGAAGCTAATCAAATTGAAAATCCTTAATCAGATATAAATTTGTCACTATCACTAATTACAAATGAAACGCTTTAGCATTAAAAAAAGAAAGGATATTATTTCCATGTCCTCACTTTCACTCCATATACCTTCCTATTAAGGCCAAGTTTTGCTTTAGCAAGGCTCAGCAAAAGAAACGTAGGTTATGTAGTTTTACCTTGAGTCCTGTTTTCTCGTCATCACTTCCATTATTTGTAGATGGTGTCTCATCTCCTTGCCTGGAAACCAAGACAAAATCTTCACTATTAAGAGTAGACACAGAGTCTGAGGAGACACTGATTTTTCCAACAGAAGCCTTGTCATCCATGACTCAAGAATGAAGCTCAACTCATGAATGATTAAATATTTTAAAAATGCCTGAAAAACAAAAACCATAAAGATACTCATATAGAATGTCTGCCAGATATTCAATTATGTTCTAATTTTTACAAAATACATATGGAAAAACTTAGGGGGAAAAAAAAACTTCCAAAATCTTTCCCAAAGACTTTCACTACTTACAGTTTAGGCTTCTTATTCCAGATATAAGGGAATTTGATGAAATTGAAGGCCAAGGTACTTCAGATTTCAAATAAATAAATAAATAAAACATACTCCCTTGAGAATAACTCTGCCTACCTACACTGATTTCTTTGGCATATGTTGTAACTCTATTCTTTTTAGAGAAAAATTATGAAGTACTGAACTTGTTTTCTATCCTTTAATTTGTAAAGCTATATAAACAAATGAAATTGAAAGCGCTTAGGACAATAACTAAGGTTTTCCTAACATTGCTGATACTTATACTAACAACATGTTTTAAGAAACAAAATTTCATATTAACCCCCCCCAAAAAATAAATTCAAGGCAAGGCAAGCATAAATTCTAGAGCAGGGAAATACCTTACATAGCAAGAAATCAGAAGTCTATTAAAAACTCAATATTCCTATCCCCCAGTTTCTTAGAACTCAACTCAATATGAACATTACCAATAAAAGAGTTTCATGCCAAAGATTTCCAGCAAGAAGTTTAAAATGTGTCAATTATGAAAAGCTATTCAATTATTTATTGACTCATGGAATAAAACTCGAACTCATCTACCATTTGAAAACCTGGTCTGGAAACTTCCCTGGTGGTCCAGTGGTCAAGAATCCACCTTCCAACGCAGGGGACGAGGGTTTGAGCCCTGGTCAGGGAACTAAGATCCCACATGCCTTGGGGCAAATAAGCCAGCGTGCCGCAACTACTGAGTCCACGCACTCTAGAGCCCACGTGCCACAACTACTGAGCCCATGCGCTGCAACAAAAGATCCTGCATGCCACAATGAAGATCCCACAGCAAGGAAGACCCAGTGCAGCCAAATAAATAAATAAAAATTTTTTTAAATTCCTAAAAAAAAAAAAAAAAAAAAGAAAAACCTGGTTCTGCATATTTTGTGGCAATGTTCCCATTTGGCTGCCAAAACAAAAACAGAACAGACGATACAACATTATACTCAGAGAGTTTTAACCAATAAACAAAAGTTGCTCTAAAAAAAAAAGTTGCTCTCTCTGTATGCTCATCTTGTACCTCAAAGAGGTAAAGGTTCTGAGAATGTGTTCAGTCTCTCCAATTAAGAAGTCCTGATCTATGCTTTGGATTTTTAATTGAACATATGTTTATTGAGCATACACCATATGCCAAGCACTATTTTTTCCTCAAAGGCTAACATCTAGATAAACACATGGCAGCAAGAATTACACAATCCCTGAATACCATAGTTGTAAGAAAACCTAGAAATTATCAATACTGTTAAACAGATAAAGGAAATGGCACCCCCAAGAGATGTAGGGTCATTTAATCAGGCATAACTAAAGCTCAAACCCTGGACTCCCTGCTGCTTTCTATTTAAACTAACTTCCTTGCTTAAAGGCTCTACGTTTCATAGGACTAAATCTAAATGCGTAGCATAGCATTTAGAGATGCTTCAAATGTACTTCTGAAAACTTCTTTTCAAATGTAGTTCTGCTTCATCTATGCAATGAATACTTACCAAGTGCCTAGTTTATAAAGAATAGAATATGCTAAACAAGAAAAAATAGATTCTTGCCCAAAAGGAGTTTATAATTTAGTAGAGAACAGAGGCAAATTGAACAGGTTAATAGGTACTGATTTAGGGTAAAGAAAACTATGGAAACATGTTGGAAGAGTTAAAAAATATACTAGAGGAGGTAATGTCTTTTCCAAGGATATATATGTTAATACCTTGAGGTATCTGCCCTCACAGAATCCTCCTCCTAAAGTGGTTCCCTTGCTTCTGTACTCAGACAACTAGAAATAATCGTTCATGATCTAATAACCCTTTTCCAAGTGGCCTGCCCATTCTTTCCCCAGAGTCAAATGCACTGCCTGCCTTGTTTCGGTTCCCATAGCAATTTACATTTTTTACAGTACCTATTATGTTGTGTTACAATTTGATGTTGAGTCCCTGAACAGCAAACTTAAAATTCATATATCTATTTCACAGATTAGGAAATTGAGGCTTAGAGAGACAGTGTAACTTGTTCAAGGTAACGGTTGTAATTTAACTGGTTAGAAGCAAAGCCAAAAACTGAACCAACATATCTATGATTCCAGAAGCTAAGCTCTTTCCATTAGATTATGATGCTTTTCCAATGCTACAAATGTTTGGGCTTTGTTCCAAAATACTCAGTATCAGATAAAGGAGTCTCTATCTTTTTTAGAACTTGTACTTTGGGTAAGGTTTTCATGCTTAATTAGTCTTCTTTCCATCTTTTAAAATGTTACTAATAGTAAGATAGCAGAGGGCCTGGGAAAGTTCTCTAAAGCTATGATCTCAGAGACACTGAGAACTTTCTACAGTATTCTAGACTCAAAAATAGTATACTTTGATATTTACACTATGAAACTGAGAAGATTTGGCAGGCTCAAAGTTCAACCTATTTTCTTTGAGGAGGTGACAGGAAAGTACACTTTATAAGATACTTTACTATTTGTTTTGGCACCTGAAAGTAACTGAATCACTCAGTGGGAATGGGATTTATCAAAACACTATGCAGTACAGGAAAGGTTATATAATAACACTCCTCTTCTCTGGCCTCCGTGGGCAGAAGTGAAAAGGGAGCCCATGAGCTCCAAGGTCTCTGAATAAGACCACCCCTTCCCTGGCCTCCACAATAAAGAGGTGCCCCAGAACTTGGTACACTCCTGGCAAAATTCTAGAGTATTTACAACCTCTGTCTTGAGACCCTAAGAACTAATTTTGTTGTCTTTAATCCCTACTTACACCAATTACCACAAGAAGCCCCCTACTCTAATTCCAATTCTCATGGACAATAAAGTATAAACTTCCTCCCCCAAATACCCTGCACTGCCATCACTCTTTCTACTTTTCTCTATACCACCTATCACCATTCGACACGTTTTACATTTTAATCATTTGTTTTTAAGTATCATGTAAGCATAAGGGCAGGGATTTTTGCCTGTTTCATTAGCTGCTGTGTTCCTAACAAGTGAAAGAATGACTGGCACATAGTAGGTGCTCAAATATTTGCTAAAGAAATAGGATAAGTGGCAAATAAAGATAGAAAAGAACAAAAGCCACCCATGAAAAGGCAAGAGCAGCTTTTACAGACTGACAGTAAGAACAGAAGTCATATTTGTGACGGTAAAGCACACAATTAAGAGTTAGAAAAAAAATCCAAGTTAGTAGGCTGGTTCTACTATTTAATAATAGTGTAAGCATGGTCACACCGAGACTCAGTTTCCATAAATGAAAATGGTGTACTATCTACCTCATGGAGCCATTATAAAAATTACTAAGGAATAGATATATGTATATCCAGGAGCCAACTGCTATTGAAGGACCGTCAAGACTCTTGATGATGGCCGGTTCTTTTCCATTTCATCACTCTCTTCATTAACTGGAGAGTGAAACTAACTTCCCATTTTAAAAGAATTAACAAGTAAAACTGATTTTGGAAATTCAATTTAGGAAACAATATTAGTGCAAAAATATATAACATTCTTAGCTCCATATTGTAATTTATTTATACCTAACTAAATGTAAAGGAATACTTTGTATCTTTGTATAGTACTTTACAGATTACTAAAATATACACATTCTTTATCTCATTTTATCATCCTAACAATTCTGTAAGGTAGACAGAGTAAAGATTTTTATTCCACTTTAAATAAAATAATATACATATGAACACCCTGGTATTTGGTAGACACTCACAGTTTGTCTCTTTCTTATATAAGTGATGAGCCTAGACCCTTATAACATGTCCAGTTACCAACAGGGCCAGGGTGGTGAGTGCCAGTTCAGGGATGTTTCATTCTATCCCCTTTAATACGTCAACTAACTTAGAATGATAGGTAATTTTGCTTAATTATGCAACCTCATGCATCCAAACCAAAGGTTCAGTTATGTTATATCCTGCTCTGTAACATAAGTGACAATTCTATGCTCAACTATGCACTTCTGCAAAGATCATAGTAAATAATGTACCTCAATCTTGTTGAATGAAAATTCATTTTCATTCTCAATCTCCTCTTAAAACTATAAACCCAGCTAAAGGAAAGTGAAATGTAAAAGAACTAGCCATGGTAAAGGCTCTTTTGACAGTTCGTCAAAAGCAGTCAGTTCCTGGATAATCAGGGTTTACTTTTTAAAAACTTGAACTTTTTTGGGACAGAATACCATCAGATATTTGTACTGTTTCTAACATCATTCACAGCAGTAACATAAACAGTGAACTTGCAGTGGCATGGATTTGCTAATGTGCATTTAGAAGAAAAATCACCTCCCAATAAGTTACCTACCAAACTTGATAAAAGAGGTCTGCGTGATACTTGTAATTGAACTTGACATGCTTGAGACAAGTAAAATGTGCTAGTTCCCGGCCACTAGTTCAGCACTCTGGTTCATCGTTATTTCCTTGGTTTTCCTGAAACTCTTCCTGAAGGAGAAGCACTAACTCCTCCTGCACTTCAGTGGGACTCCCCACTCTCACTGAGCAGTCCCTCTCAAAATCTGGCTCCCCTACCTCTCACCAAGCTTCACTGCACATCCTCTTTTTTTTTTTTTTTTTTTTTTTTAAATATAAGCAACTTTTTTTTTTTTTTTTTTTTTAAGATTTCTTTATTGACTGATTGATTGCTATGTTGGGTCTTCGTTTTTGTGCTATGGCTTTCTCCAGTTGTGGCAAGTGGGGGCCACTCCTCATCGCGGTGCGCGGGCCTCTCACTATTGTGGACTCTCCTGTTGCGGAGCACAGGCTCCAGACGCGCAGGCTCAGTAGTTGTGGCTCACGGGCCCAGTTGCTCCGCGGCATGTGGGATCTTCCCAGACCAGGGCTCGAACCCGTGTTTCCTGCATTAGCAGGCAGATTCTCAACCACTGCGCCACCAGGGAAGCCCTGCACATCCTCTTTTAAAAGCTGAATTCAAACCTTGTCTATGTGACCCTGGGTACTTTAACGTTCTCTGAGCATCCGTTCAGAAAGGAAAAAAATATATATCTATAAACATTTAAAAATCAACAATACAAAATTTCAAAACCCAAACTATTCTTTACAGTTCTCATCTTACTCCTACCAGCTGAAATAAATGAAAATGCTGATCATTTCCATATTGTGAAACTCTTATCTTTTTGCTTCCATTTTCTACCCCTGGTACCTTTTCCCAGCTGTCTTTTAAGTTCCTTTTTTCTGCCCACTCTTTATTTTTTCTTTAATTTTTAAAAAAATTTATTTTATTTGTTTATTTTTGGCTGCGTTGGGTCTTCATTGCTGCACGCAGGCTTTCTCTAGTTGCGGTGCGGGGGCTTCTCATTGTGGTTGGCTTCTCTTGTTGTGGAGCATGGGCTCTAGGTGGGTGGGCTTCAGTAGTTGTAGCACACGGGCTCAGCAGTTGTGGCACGCGGGCTCAGTAGTTGTGGCTCGCAGGCTCTAGAGCGCAGGCTCAGTAGCTGTGGCACATGGCCTTAGCTGCTCTGCGGCATGTGGGATCTTCCCGGACCAGGGCTCGAACCCATGTCCCCTGCATTGGCAGGCAGATTCTTAACCACTGCACCACCAGAGAAGCCCCTCTGTCCACTCTTTAAATTCATCCTGGCCTCCTTCTTGTTCCATACTTTCCCTTAGCTATCTCAGTGCCTCATGTGGTTACAAAATTTTTTTTTTTTGGTATGCTGATGATACTGCAGCCCTGTCTTTCTCCCTAATTTCATGTGGGTGTTTCTGTTTTGTTTTTTTTTCTATTCAGTACTGAGTGTTTGATATGTGCCAGGCACTAGGTACAGTGTTACGGACAGGAAAGGTACTCTTTACCCTTGACAGGCTTACAGTAAAGAAAATGGACAAGTAAACAAGTAATTACAATAGAGTACAGTGCTTGGTATAACAGAGGTATGCAAATGGTGTTATGTGAATACACAGGTGGGATCTGCTACATGTGTCCCACGTCCAAAGCAGACCCCATCTTCACACAAGCATATTCTTCCTCATATCTCCCCTAACAGTGGTTAATAACCACTGATACAAGATAGAAATGTCCCCCAAAATCCGTGACTCCTTTTCTCATTCTCCCTTGGGATTCTAATGGATTTTTAGTTCCAAAACATACCCCAAATCTATTCATTCTTTGCCATCTTTCATGTCACTGACTTGAGTATTTCATTCTCTTTCAACTTAGCTACAACATAAGTCTCCCTTCCTAGACTCTCTCTAGTCATTATCAAGGCCTCATAGTTAATTTCTAAAATTCAGATTTGATCATATATCCCACCCCTTCCTTTGATTGCTCCTGACTGAAAACAGAAAAAAATCCAAACTCTTTATATCATTAGTTCTTAAAAATCTGGAGCCAATCTATCATTCTAGTTTTATCTCCTTCTATCAAACCATACCAGACAACTTACCAAACATATCATGCATTTTTATGCTTTCAAGGCTTTGCTCATGCCATTTCTTAAGCTAGGAATGTGACTTCATTTCCCCCATTAGTCCTTCTTCCTCACCAGCAACCCTGTGATACAATCAAATATTCAACCTCCCCTTTTCCCTTCTGAAACATTCCTTATTTCCCTCTAGGGCTCCTAAGGCTTTTTGTTTGCTTGCTTTTTAATTTTATCACAGAATTACAGCATTTATCACACAGTAAAATGTTATACCTCTTTTCTCCTATACTACATTGATCATTCATTCCAGAAACAATTACTTAGTATAAACCACCATGGTAAACACTGGGAATACAATGAGCACACATAGTCCCTTTGAACTAACTACTTGTGGACAGGGATCTTAGGTTTTATTCATATTATCTTCATATCCTTGCTATGGCAGTCCTCAATAAATGTGATTGGATGAATAATACTCTTTCATCAGTGTTTAAGTGATAGAGTCTATGTAATGTGAGATGGACAAATGACAAATATGATACACTACAAGCGTGTCTGGGATATGGATATGAATGACAGCTGGAAAAAAGAGACTCAAAAAGAACTACCCTTGAGTGTGCCTGACTGACTCTTCATAAAGTTTCTAACTGTGAAAGCCAGTTAAACAACACAGCCACAAAACATACCTTGGATTCCCTTTGTACCAAAACACTCATCACTTCCCTCCCAATCCTCTTCATTTTTGTTTGCTCAACCAGTGAAAAAATTAGCACAGCTTTAGGGAACCTTAAGGAGGATACTTAAATCATCTTGCTAAATCTAAAGACAGAACAATACTTAGCAGTTCCTGAGTATCAATTATATATGCCCAACATGGTACTTAGAAGCTTTATATGCATTATTACTAATCTTTATATTAACCTTGCCAGAAAGGTAAAAACTTCATATGACAGACAAACTGAGGCTTAGACTGGTTCAATAACTTGCTTAAGTTCACAGAGACAATTACAGAACTTGACCCAAACCCAGGTATCTAGGTGCCTATGTCCTTTTCAGGAATGCATCTCTCCTCCTTGGTGTTCCTATCACCATTCTCTCCCCATTCCAATCCATACTCTATGTTGCTCCCAGTTATATATACCCTTCTAAAACACAGATCTGCTAAGATTACTCTCTGTTGAGAAAAAGACAAGTCAGGAAGTAGCAAGAGAGTCAAGTCTCAAAGATGCTGTAGCAGGCCAATTCTTGTGGGTTTGCAGCTCTTTAAAATTAAACCACAAAGAAGTTATTTTTTAAAATCATACAATCTTAATCTCAGCTTTTTTCTTTTTTTCTGGCTTTGAGATTTGTTTCCCTGCAATGGTTTTCATATGAACTTCTCACAGCCTATCCCTGGGAAGGGTAGGACAAATCTAACAAAACTCAATGGAAAATCATCCCGTCTTTAGAAAAATAAATTCCTTTCCACCACTGCTAATTGCTAAACAATAGATGTGTCTTTGTTTAAGTCTCACTTTGAATTTGGGGGCTGTTTCTTTTAATTATTTTAGTGAGCTAAGAGAACCATATTAATTTAATCCTTCTGAATAATTTCAGCTTAGCTTTAAAAACCAAAAAGAAAATATAACTTAATCACCTTGGGCCTACAGCACATAAAGGCAAGAAAAACCAGCTTATCTAATAGTCACTTTTAGGCAAATTTTAACCCATAATGCCTGTGACAATTAACTTCTTTAAACTATGAAGTGACTCTTTTACTTCAATTCCAGATGAACTATAAAAGATAGCTTAACTATACGAATATAATAACTCATAAGACAAAAGTTTTTTAATTTTTAAAAAGATTTTAAAAGTTTTAATCTTTAAAAATTGTGGTTAAATGTACATAACATAAACTTTACCATTTTAGCCATTTTTAAGTGTATAGTTCTGTGGCTTTAAGTACATTCACATTGTGCAACCATCACCACCACCCATCTCTAGAACGTTTTCATCTTCCCCAACTGAAACTCTGTACCTATTAAATTCCAACTCCTATTCCCCCAGGCAACCAACATTCTACTTTGTCTCTATGAATCTGACTACACTAGGTACCGTACATAAGTAGTAGAACCATATGGTATTTATACTTTTATGGCTGGCTTATTTCACTTAGCATAATGTCTTCTAAGTTCATCTATGTTGCAGCATGTGTCTGAATTTCCTTTCTTTTTAAGGTCAAATAGCATTCCATGGTTTGTATATACCACCTTTTGTTTATCCATTCACTGGTCAATAAAAGTTCTAAAAGCCTAATTTTAACTTTATAGGATCTTCATGATAAAACTCACAAAATCAATACAGAAAAGTGCCTAAAGATGACAGCCAATGTTCTCAGAGTTACTTCTCACTTTCTCAATGACTAATCAAGCTTCATTAAGACTTTTTAAAGTTAACAGTCTGGTATTACATTGAAAAACCAACTGGGATTTGAACTCCTTAATCCTTTTTGATTTAATTTGGACAATGTTATAGTTTCAGGTTTCTCATACATAAAATGAGGGGAACAAACCCTTTCTACTCTTTTGTGAATGAGAATATCCAGGAAAGGGGTGGGGGGAGGGAATGCCAGGTGCTTCTCAGTCCTAATCCATGATGTAAGCATAATTAGTTCCATTTTTACAAATGAAGAAACTGAGAATCAGAATCCTTAAGTATCTTACCTTCAGTCATATATGAAGTAAGTTCAAGACTTGGGATATCTATATCTTTCTGATTCCAAAGTTCATACTCTACCCGCTATATCTTGATACTTTTAATGAAAGGTACAAAAAGTAAGAAGTGGGGATGAAATGCACATAAGACAATTCATTTAACTCTGTGTTGATTATCTGAGTGCAATACTGCTGACACCTGAAAAAAATAAACCATATAAGTGGTTTTCCCATGTTCCTTTGGCTATTTCAGGAAACAGCACTTTAGTTTTTTGCAGAACTCTAGGTATGCTGGCTTTATGCCCCTTCAACACAGTATCTCTGCAGCTAAATTTGAAAATTATTTGGATGCCATTGCCCCAAGAGAAACCCACCTCTGGGAACACAGGGAGAGTTAGTTAATGTTAATGTATTGGCCAAAAAGTTCGTTCGGGTTTATCCACAAGATGTTATGGGAAAACCTAAATGAACTTTTTTGCCAACCCAATATTACTCATTCACAAGGTCAGATTATACTTCAAACCTCAGTAATATACATTTTTTGTAAAAGTATCCTTGTATTTACTTTTTCTGGAATGGATTTCTAAAGCATAATATAATTTACACTAGCTTTCTATAAATATAAAAACATAAATATTTTTAAGCAATGCAGGATTTCCTAAAAAATTTTTCTGGACTTCTCTGGTGGTGTGGTGTTTAAGAATCCGCCCGCCAATGCAGGGGACATGGGTTCAATCCCTGGTCTAGGAAGATCCCACATGCCCTGGAGAAACTAAGCCCGTGTGCCACAACTACTGAGCCCATGTGCTGCAACTACTGAAGCCTGTGCACCTATAGCCCGTGCTCCACAAGAGAAGCCACTGCAGTGAGAAGCCCGTGCACCGCAACAAAAAATAGCCCTCGCTCGCCGCAACTAGAGAAAGCCTGCGCGCAGCAACAAAGACCCAACTCAGCCAAAAAACAAAACAAAAAACCAAAAAAAAAAACCACTTTTCCTGTTTTCAGGAAATTAGTCAATATAGTTCCTTCTCATCCACAGCGAAGAATATGTATCTATTCCACTTAGAATATCAATCTGTCTATACTTTGATCTGAAATGTTTAAACTATGTGAATTTGATGCTAAGTAAGCAAATCATTTGATAGATAACCAAAGCCTGAGATTAATGCAGTAAATATGGTTTCTCTTTTCCATGACCTCTGATTTTCAAGGGAATGTGTGTAGACAAACCATGAATGTTTGGCAGAAGACACACAAGTTTTCTGAATCTTCTGATACAAGAATGCCCTGGGCTTCCCTGGTGGTGCAGTGGTTGAGAATCTGCCTGCCAATGCAGGGGACACGGGTTCGAGCCCTGGTCTGGGAAGATCCCACATGCCGTGGAGCAACTGGGCCTGTGAGCCACAATTGCTGAGCCTGCGCGTCTGGAGCCTGTGCTCTGCAACAAGAGAGGCCGCGATAGTGAGAGGCCCGCGCACCGCGATGAAGAGTGGCCCCCGCTTGCCACAACTAGAGAAAGCCCTCGCACAGAAACGAAGACCCAACACAGCCATAAATAAAATAAATAAATAAATTTAAAAAAAAAAAAAAAAAAGAATGCCCTGGTCCATAGTTATACAAGGATGGTGGGACATTTGTTAAGTGTGTTGAATAGGGGGTGGGCAACCAAAAAACATTTACTGAGCACTTTCACGCACAGCACTGGGATAGGCACCATGTAAGAAGATAAAAGAATTCACATATATTTAATTTAGTTTCACAGACTTTTTTAAACCTATCTAAAAAGTTCTTTTCTCACAACCCAAAAGCAAAAAAATAAAGATATAAAAAAAGATGTTTCTGCTACGGAACAATTTTTTTATCTAAGAATTGGCTTTTGAGGTTAGATAGAAATCAGATTTTTCTTCAATTCACAGAGAACTCAACAGGTAACTACAATAAAGATACAACTATTTCTCTTTTGCAGGTATATCAGAGGTCTATTCATAGGAAATCATGTATCACAGCAAAAAAGATTTACATGACATGTTTCTACTCTCACCTTGCCAGAATCCACTTATCAGCACATTTAAAGGGCATGAGAGGACTTCCCTGGTGGCGTAGTGGTTAAGAATCTGCCTGCCAATGCAGGGGACAAGGGTTCGAGCCCTGGTCTGGGAAGATCCCACATGCCGTGGAGCAACTAAGCCCGTGAGCCACAACTACTGAGCCTGCGCTCTAGAGCCCATGAGCCACAACTACGGAAGCCCACGCGCCACAACTACTGAAGCCCGCCCGCCTAGAGCCTGTGCTTCACAGCAAGAGAAGCCACCGCAACGAGAAGCCCGTGCACCGCAACGAAGAGTAGCCCCCGCTCGCCGCAACTAGAGAAAGCCCACGCGCAGCAACGAAGACCCAACGCAGCCAAAAATAAATAAATAAAATAAATAAATTTATTAAAAAAAAAAAGCATGAGAATTTATTACCCTATGGTAAAAGTATTAAAATGATTAACTCATGGCTCTTCACAGTAGTATTATACAAATGCCCAACATTTAATCCAATTTAGCCTTGAATGCTGTCTCTTAATACCCATAATGATATTTAAAATACATTCCCAAAGAAAGATTCTGTGTATCAATTCCTTTTCCTGACACAAGGGGCACCCTCAGAAGCTGGAAAACAAGATGATAACCACAGATTCCTGGTTATAATTACCAAAGTGTATAAATAAGGAAAAATGGGAAAAAGAAATTTTTAAAATAGTCAAATTATTGTTAAGCTTTGAGAGTTAATAACATTCTGTTAACGTTACCACAGAAACTAATTTGCTAATGTACCTTAAGAGATGCCATATTTGGGACTTCCCTGGTGGTCCAGTGGCTAAGACTCCACGCTCCCAATGCAGGGGGCCTGGGTTCGATCCCTGATCAGGGAACTAGATCCTGCATGCCACAACTAAAAGATCCCGCATGCTGCAACTAAAAATTCTGCATGTCGCGACTAAGACCCGGCTCAATCAAATAAATAAATAAATAAACATTAAAAAAAAAAAAAAGAGAGAGATGCCATATTTTATTATGGAGAAAAATTTTTTGCCACAAAGATTAATAGATGCCAAGGAGTAGTGATTTATTACACAAAAGCTGATGCAACCTTAACTGGAGATAAGTAACAACCATGCATTAACTCCAAAGAGGTGCAAACCTCCAAATCTGGCAGCACGGCCACACAATTAAGAAGATATACTTCTCATGTTTTACAACCAAGGTAATATATACTATTTAATGTCAAGCATGAACTTAAGTACAAATTTAGGGCTTTATTTTTACTATTTTATGATCCTCGGAAAAAGGGATTTGGAGGAAAAGTTAGGCCTTATAGAACTCTACTAGATAGAAAGAACAGCCTTCAAAAAGTTCTGGTGATTACCTCAGAGTACTATAGTTGCTTTGGCAAGAGGAAAACTTCCAGGCTAAATTCTATAGAGTGTTCATGACTTGCAAACTGCCGTATTTGGTCAGACTTTGCACATGAAGAGAAACAAGGCAGTTAGGGGTCAACAAAAGTCGTTATAAGTTTGTCTATCCAGTATTGCTTTGACTTACAATTCTTCTAAAGAATAAGGATCTCAGGGTCAACACAAAACTGGAAAGGGTCGGGGGAGTCCAGGTAACCATTTTATGCCAAAAGAAACAGCTGTTAAATTCGTATGTTTTATCATGTATACCCATGGAGAGCCAAGTCCTTGGCCTTGGATTTTCTTTCTCTAGAATCTAACCACGGAAAATCAATAAAACAAGGCAGTTACATACAAAGCACCCAAATGTCGTGCCAAACTCTGCTTTCTGTACACTGGTTAAATTAGCACTTCTTTAACGTTGGAGTTCTATCTCCAAGAAAGATTATTTAAGTTTTATATACATTCATTTCACATGCTTGAGAAGTGTGATATCTGATTATATTGACAACTACAAAGATAACACTTGGGCAGCATATGCTAGAACCTCAGCACATCAGTATCTATAAAGACACTCAACAGTAGAATTGATTTAAACTAATCATTTTCTGAAACCTGTACTCAAAGGTCACTTGTTAAAATAATCACTGTGAAATGGTGAGACCTTCAAAGTAGGCTTCACTTAAGCTGGAAACACTTTAGCTGGAAACATGCGCTACAAAAGATAATGACTTCTTTAAAAGAATCTGGGCTGTAAAGTTTAGCTGGAAATATACTCAGTAGTAGAAAATGACTTCTTTAAAGAATCTAGGCTATGGGACTTCCCTGGTGGCACAGTGGTTAAGAATCCACCTGCCAATGCAGGGAACATGTGTTCATGCCTTGGTCCAGGAAGATCCCACATGCCAAGGAGCAACTAAGCCCGTGCGCCACAACTACTGAGCCTGCGCTCTAGAGCCTGCAAGCCACAACTACTGAGCCCATGTGCCACAACTACTGAAGCCCGTTCTCCACAAGAGAAGCCACCGCAATGAGAAGCCTACACACTGCAACTAGAGAAAGCCCGCACGCAGCAACGAAGACCCAACGCAGCCAAAAATAAATAAATTTATATTAAAAAAAAGAATGTAGGCTGTAAAGTTTAGATACGTTTACGAAAAACCAAGTCCCCTCATGTAGATAATGTGAATACACTTCTTCCAATATGCAGTAGAAAAGATAGGAAACAGGTGCCTTCACTTTTACAGAGTCCCACTAGACTACCATTTTATCCAGGTTAAGCACCTGTAAACTGCTAATAAAACATTATGCCAAAATCAACTATACCTCAATAAAAATTTTTTTAAAAGTAAAAAAACAAACAAAAAAACCCCACTATGCCAAAGAATGCCAAAATGTATATAGTTGATAGGTTAACTACCCAAATATATACCTTAATACCGATGAGCTGTTAATTAACTGTAAAATGAGTTATAAAACTGAAATGAAAAGTGTTCCACAACATAGCAATAGTTCAATTCTAATTACAAAGTTGAGTTGATAAAGCTATATGTGAATCTTAAATGTTACCAATAAATACAAATCAATCACGGATTCAAATTTCATTAATGGAAACAGACGTCTACAAAGGAAGATTATAAAGAACTCTGTCCCTTATTCATTTTGTTTTTATAACTAAATTGGAATAAAAGCCTTAAATATATATTAAAATAGCACCTTATACACGCTAGAATTAAGGCCAGCAGGTCCTTCGTTAAAAAAAAATTGAACGTGCACTCCCTTGGCTCCTAAGCTTTTTTTCAACTTTCCAAACATCAGTTTTATGTGGAAACTCAGTTCAATTTACTCTCTTTGGTTTTTTCTCTTCCTAAATAAACAAAGCAGCTGGAAACAGACACACTCGCGACTTACTACTCCAGGCACATGTATGTGAATACAGGTATTTACCTGAATGAACATATCAAATGAACTGTGAAACCCGTCCCTGGCAGTTTTTTTTTCCCACTGACAAACAAAAAAGCCAAAAGATCTCCAATTCAAGCTAGAACAAGATTTAAACTAACGGAGCACTTGTAGCATGAGCACCAGCAGCATGCTCACTTATCACTTAACACGGTCTGCTAGGACTTTTAGTCCAAGATAAAGTATGGAGATGACTTTAAAAGCAGGTGCATATGATTACAATCCGAATGTTAGAAGAGAAGGAACACCAAAGTACTACCAGGTAATGGACAGAGAACTCCTGGAACTCATGGGGTTATCCTCGGGCTTTGTTGAACACCAAAAGCCCTGAAGGTTGCTGGGAATCAAGATACAGCAATGAAGTATCGGGGGCAGATACTTAAAGTATCTGGGGAGAGGGGTATACCGGGGACACTTCGATTGCAGGCGGGTTAAATGAGACAGAAACGTCAACACGAGATGGCAGACCGACACTAGCATAAAGCAAGCCTTTCAAATTAGGCGCAGCGCAAGAAGCTAGCCTGAGGCCGAAGCCAGCCTAAGTCACAGGTACAGGCCCAGCGGGCAATGGGGAGAAACTGAGGCGGAGGGAGCGGCCAGATTCCCAAATAGGACCTGTCCCCAGACGTGTAAGTCAAGAGACAAACCGGCTTTGCTGGGGGGCGAGAGAGACGGCCGCAAGTGAAGGACTGGGAAGATTCACACCCACCCAGACAGGGGGAACCGGTTTGGGCAGGGGCTGCCGGAGCGTTCCCGCTTGCGCATGCGTCCTCCCCCGACGGCCGCGACTCCCCCTCCCCCCCAATCACTGCTCCCCTCAGAACCCGGCTAGTCGAGGGAGCTGAGCGCAGTCACGCCTGCCCCGCTCCACAGAATGAGAACACGGCTTGGCCTCCCGCAGGGGCCGTCGGAGGATCCCCCCGGGCTTGGTGGATGGAAGGGTGGGAGGAGGAGGGGGGGGAAACATGGCCCTACCCGACCCGCCGTCTCCTCCTCCGCGGCCCGCCGTTCGCCGTCCGGGAGGCTCCGCCGCCTGGGCCTCCCCAGCCGCCCTGCCCCCGCCCTCCCCGCCCCCTACTCACGTGAGAGAGGCTCCTTCCGCCCTCCGCCCCGCCTACTGCCCTGCCTCATAGGCCCACGGCAAAGCCAAGCGGCCCCATTGGCCCAACAACAGGCGGCGGGGGCGTACTTCCTTTCCTCGAAGCCCCTCCTGGGTTTTTAGCCCGCCTCCGGAGTCTGCGTCTGCGCGGAGTCTGCACTCAGGGAGCTGGACTCAACGCCGTGCTGTGTCCGCGCTTGGGCCGATAGCGGCTCTGTGCCTGCATCAGGGACTGGAAGCAGGATTGGCGGGGGGAGCAGGCTGGGTAGTACCTGTTGCACCTGAGAGGGGTACAACCCTAAAGACACTGGTGCTAGAGCACGGAATCCCTTGCTCACCTTTAACGTTCAAATGCTGTTTCTAAAGCAGCCCTTAATGATGTAACCCAACTCACCTGCCCTTTATTGAGGGCGCAAAAGGTGCCAAGGATTGTGATAGATAGGTTCTTTTACAGGTAGGTCACTTGGCTTTACCACAAACCTTGAGAATATCATTGAGAATGATATGATTTTTTTTCTCATTTTGTAAGGGAGTCCAGCCTAAGCAACAGAATTCAGTCCGTAAGTCAAAACTTCTGACTTTGAAGTCAAGGGGGACTGGCTACAGCACAGCTACCTCGAGGTATTTGAGACACACAGAATAGAACAGAAATGAACAAGGTGGTTTCATACTGCTACTCAAAGATGGGGCTGGGATTTTATTTAAAAATTATTCGAAAGTGATATACAGAGCAACGGCAGTAGAATGAAGTTTAAAGTCCCTGTCCTGAATGAATTTACAATGTAGTTGGAAACAAAAATAATGATTATTAAAGGTGCTAATTAAGTCTTGACAATTTATGAAATCTTTCTACAGCCTCTCCCTCATTCTTCTTTCTTTATTCAAATAGCATATGCTCTTTTCCTGGTAAATGAGTCATTCGCAAAGTTTTCCTGTAGATATTGCATCTAAATCAACCAGAGAAAAAGCAAAAAAAAGCTGTGTTCTGTTGCAGTCCTCTTTGTGACTTGTCTATTATAATAGACTTGGCTGCACTCCCGCAGGAAAATAGCTTTCTTCCTTTTCTCCTCATAGAGTTATGTAACAAAAATGCACACCCATTTTAAAGTATTTAAACAACAGATAAAACATTAGGAAGAAAGTAAAATCCCCTGAAATCCTGGCACTCTTGACAAAACCACTTTTAATAGTTTGGTGACCATACATTCATGTATTTCTTGATTCATATGTATTACCCCAATATATACATAAACCTTAACATATATTTTTTAAATAAAATTTTATTACAGAATCACTACAGTATGCCCTGGAGAAAAATATAAAATAGGGACAACCTAAAATAAAAAACAAAAATATCACATTCCCAATACAAATATTAATACTTTAATATGTAGCCTTCTTTGTGTGTCTATATATTGTTTTTCAAAATGAGATCACACAGTTAAGCAGTCTGCTTTATTCAATTAACAATATCTACCTTACCATTTCACTAAATTTTCCTCTCATCTCATTCCTAGATCGCATTCAAATTTTCTAACAACCTAAAAATATTTTTACAACTGGCTTTTCCAAATCAGTAATATCACTTCAGTAAATTTTCCTCTCATCTAATACCTAACTATAATCAAATTTTCTGTTGCCCAAAATATACTTTTTTACAGCTAGTTTTCCCAGATCAGCATCCAATCCAGGCCCACATGTTGTATCTGGTTGTGATGTCCCTTAAGTATTTTCTAATCTACCACTTAAGAAAAAAAATGGAAAGACACTGGCTTATTGAAGAAATCAGTCCAGTTGAAGTGCAAAATTTCCCACCTTCTGGATCTGAATGGTTGCTTCCTCAAGAAGTCACTGAATTTGTTCCCTTAGACCTTGTATTTCCTGGAAACTGGAATTTATATCTCAAGCTCAATGGATTGATGTGGTAAGCTGGAGGCAGAATGGGAAGGTCCTTGAATGCTTAAATAAGGAAAATGAAGTTCAATCTATAAATACAGGGTGCCTTTAGAGGTTTCTAAGGATAGTGCCAATATCAGATTTGAGTTTTTTTAAAATTTCATTCTGGTAGGAGTAGAGAAGGGAAAACAGGGAGTAAATAGAACACTTTGGAGGCTGCCTAAGTTCAGAAAGGCCTGAACTAGGGCAAAAGAAAGGGGGGGAAAAAAGGAACCAGGTTTGAAAGACATATCTTCAAGTTTGTTGATTCTTTCTTCTGCCTGCTCAAATCTGATTTTGAACCACCTAAGTGAATTTATTTCTCTCTATTATTATATTTTCAACTCCAGAATTTCACTTAAGTTCCTTTTTATAATTTCTGTTTCTTTAATGATATTCTCATTTTTTTGTACATTTTCCAGACTTCATCCATGTTTCATTTTAGCTCAATGAGCAACTTTAAGACAGTTTTAAAGTCTCTGTCTAAATGCCATATGATATCACTTATATGTGGAATCTCAAATATGACACAGATGAACTTATTTATGAAACAGAAACAGACTCACAGACATAGAAAAAACTTATGGTTATCAAAGGGGCAAAAGGGTGGGGGAGGGATAAATTAGGAGTTTGGGATTAACAGATACAAACTACTACATATAAAATAGATAAACAACAAGGTGCTACTTTATAGCACAGGGAACTATGTTCAATATCCTGTAATAAACCATAATGAAAAAGAAAAAAATATATACATATATAAAAATTGAATCACTTTACTGTACACCTGAAACTAACACAACATTATAAATCAATTATACTTCAATAAAAATAAAATACAGAACTCTAGTATTTGGGAACAAGGTTCTTATTTCCCACCCTGGCTCCAGCAAGTCATACCAGGAATATGAACATGACTGCCTACACAGGGTTGAGGAGTAGGAACGAGTAGGTGCTATCACACTAAAGGCTCACACTGACTGAAATTAACCTCAATTGACCAACCAAATTTTCCCCTGGAAAATGCAAGCATTCAAATAGACTCCAGAGTTCCAAAATAGTTACTTCAGACAGTTTCTGCCAGTACGATTGTTGTTTAGGTAAAGAGATGGATTCCATGTTCTTCCTACTCCGTCTGAGGAACAGAAAAAAAAAAGAAGAAATGTGAAAGTGAACAGAGCCTAAAAGATCTGTAGGACACTGTCAAGAGAAACAACATACCACTGTAAGCATCCCAAGAGGAGAAAAGAGAGAAAGGGGAGAAAGGATAATAATCTAACTGTAGAAAGCCAAAGAAAAGAGAGAATCCTAAAAGCAACAAGAGAGAATACTCATCACATATAAGGGATCTTCAATAAGATTATCAGACAATTTCTCATCTTAAATCTTAGAGGCTGGAAGACAGTGGGTTGATAATATTCAAAGCAATGAAAGAAAAGGACTGTTGACAGATCTGTATCTAGCAAAATTGTCCTTCAAAAATGAGGGAGAAATTAAGACATTCTCTGATTTTAAAAAAAGCTAAGGGAGTTCATTACCACTAAAACCACCCTTCAAGAAATGCTGACGGGAATCCTTCACATTGAAATGAAAGGATGCTCAACAATATTTAAAGCCATATGAAGAAATAAAGATCTCTGGTAAAGATAAATGTATGGGCAATTATAGAATTATTATTGTAATTATTGTTTAACTCCATTTTTATTTTCTACATGATTTAAAAGACAAATGCATAAAAATATTAGTCTAATTTATTACACACACAATGTATAAAGATGTAATCTGTAGCATCAAGAACAGAAAGAGGAGACAGAGCTGTACAGGAGAGTTTTTGTATGCTACTGAAGTTGGTATCAATTTAATTATATTGTTATAAATTTGGGCTGTTAAATGTAATTCCTATAGCAACCACAAAGGAAATGTCCATAGAATATACACAGAAGGAAATCAGAGATAAATCAAAACTTTTCACTACAAAAAATCAAACACAGAAAAAAGCAGTAATGGAAGAAATGAAAGACACAAAAGCTATAAGGCCTATAGAAGACAAATAGCAAAATGGCAGAAATAAGTCCCTCCTTATCTGTAGTTACTTTAAATGTAAATGGCATAAACTCTCCAATCAAAAGACAGAGATGGGCAGAATGGATAAAACAAAAACAAAAACATGATCCATCTATATGCAGTCTAGAAAATACTCACTTTAGATCCAAAGATATTAACAAGTTAAAAGTGGAAAAAAAAAGAAAAGAGAAGATATTCCATGCAAGTACTAACCAAAAGGGAGCTGGGGAGGTTATACTAAGGTCATACAAAATGACTTTAAAAAGGTTACAAGAGACAAAGAAGGTCATTATATATTAATAAAAGGTTCAAAAGACCAAGATTATATAAAAATTATAAACATTTACATAACTAGAGGAGACTTTCAAAATATATGAAGCAAAAATGACCAGAATTAAAGGGAGGAATAAACAATTCTACAATAATAATTAGAAACTTCAACAGCCGACATTCAATAATGAATAGAACAACCAGATAAAGAAAAGTTAGGCGTTAGAGGACTTGAACATCACAATAAACCAACTGAACCTAACAGAAGTGTACAGAACATTCCACTGAACAGCAGAATACACATTCTTTTCAAGTTCACATGGGACATTCTCCAGGACAGGCCATACATTAGGCCATAAAACAAGTGTCAATGGATTTTAAAAGATAGGTATTATACAAAGTATCTTCTCCAACTACAATGGGATGAAGTTAGAAATCAGTAACAGAAGGAAAACTGGAAAATTCACAATATGTGGAAATTAGAAATACATTCTTAAAGAACAAATGGGTCAAAGAAGACCTGAAAAGGGAAATTAGAATGTACCTGAAAATGAGTAAAAATGATAAAAACATACAAAACTTATAGGATACAATGCAAACAGTAATTAGAGAAATTTATAGTTGTAAATGGCTACATTAAAAAACAAGAAAAATCTCAAAATAATACCCTAACTTTATACCTTATGAAATATGAAAAAGAACAAACTAAACCCAAAGCTAGCAGAAGGAAGGAAATAAAACGGAAAGGAAATAAACCAAAATAAAAGAAAGAGAGAGAAAAAAAAAAATCAATGAAACCAAAAGTTGTTTCTTTGAAAAGATCAACAAAAATCAACCTAGAAAACAATGGGCAAATTCCTTGAAACACACAAATTATTTATTATAAATGGATTCCAGAAAAATTAGAAAATCTCAACATACTTATAACAAGAGATTGTGTAATCAAAAACCTCCCAAAAAAGAACAGTCTTGCACCAGATGGCTTCACCAGTGAATTGTACCAAATATTTAATTTAATTAAAATATTTAATTAAGAATTAATACCAATCCTTCTCAAACTCTTCCAAAAAACTGAAGAAGAGGGAATGCTTTCTAATCTCATGAGGCCTTCATTATCCTGACACCAAAGCTAAGCAAACGCATCACAAGAAAATTATATACCAATGTTTCTTATGCATATAGGTGCAAAAATCCTCAACAACATAAAAGGAAATCAAATCCAATAGCATGCTAACAGGATTATTCCCCATGACCAAGTGGGATTTATCCCAAGAATGCAAGAGTGGTTTACCATAAGATCAACCAATGTAATATATCTCATTAATAAGAACTAAGGAAAAAAAACTCATGATCATCTCAATTGATGCTAAAAAGTCATCTGACAGAATACAGTGCCTTTTCATGATAAGCTCTTTCAGAAAAGTAGTCATAGAGGGAAAATTCCTCAACATGATAAAAGTATCTGTGAAAAACCCACATCTAAATCAGTAGCTTACCTACGCCTCTAAGAACAACTCATGAACAAGTCAAGGATGCCTCCTTTCACTGCTGCTATTCAACATTGTAGTGGAAGTTCTAGCCAGAACTATTAGACAAGAAATAAAAGGCATCCAAATTGTAAACGAAGAGGTAAAACTATATTCACAGGCAACATAATCATATATATAGAAAAACCCAAAGAATCCACAAGAAAGCTTGTAGAGCCAAAAAACAAATTCAGAAGCATTGCTGGGTACAAGACCAACACCAAAAATCAGTTGTGTTTCTACACACTAGCAACAATATGAAAATAAAATTAAGAAAGCAATTTCATTTATAATATTATCAAAAAGGATTAAATACCCTGAAAACTAGAAAACACTGCTGAAATTAATGAAGACCTAAGTACATGGAAAGACATTTCATATTTAGACAGGAAGACTTAAAATTAAGATGGCAATATTACCCAAAGTGATCTACAGATTCAACACAATCTCTATCAAAATTACAACAGCCTTTTTCTCAAAAATGGAAAAGCTGATCCTCAAATTCATATGGAATTTCAAGGGGCCTGGCATAGCCAAAACAATCTGGAAAAAAGAATAAAGTTGAGGCCTCATACTTCCTCACTTACAAACTTACAAAGCTACAGTAACTAAAAGAATATGGTACTAGTGTAAGAGCTGCAGTCACATGTAATAGAATAGAGAGCCCAGCAATAAATTCTCACATACATGGTCAGCTGATTTTCAACAAAGGTGACAAGCCCATTCAATGGGGAAAGGACAGACTTTTCAAAAACGGTGCTGGAAAAACGATAACGACACGCAAAAGAATGAAGTTGGCTATAGCAGCGGTGATGGTTACAATATTGTGAATGTACTTAATGCCATGGAACTTCACACTTACAAATGATTAAAATGATAAATATTATTCATGTTTTACCACAATATCCTCCCTCTCCACCCCCTAAAAAGGAGGAGGAGCCAGAGAGCCATTGGACTGGCAAGATGGAAAAGGGCTCTAGAATGGTACTGAAGTTTACTGGTGGGCAGGACTGCGTGGATGATGCCGTTCACCAACACGAGGACTACAGGAGTTAAGAAGCAGGTCTGCGGATGTACTTGAGTTCAAAGGTACATTAACACTGAACAACCAGTTGGAGATGTCTTCTAGGCAGCTGACCCTGGAGCTCAAGAGAGCTGTCTGGTCTGGCAAAAGAGATCTGTGAATAGTCAGCACGTTGTAGGTAACGGAGAATGCAGATCCCTGGGAAACACCAACATCCAAAAAGCGAGGGAGGTAAACTTCCTTCCCTCCACTTTCTGGGCCCAACGCGGCGAGTCCACATCCCTAGGCGGGAGGGGCTTACCAACACTTTAAGTGCGGAGGCGCCCTTCAGGCCCACGCAGGCAGCAGACAGCTGAGGCGCAGCTAGAGAGGAGCGGCTGAGAAGGAGTGAAGCGCGCGGGGCCTGAGCCCCAAACGCTAGGGAGCCGCGGCACCCGCACCTCGGCTCACGGGCGGAGACGCTCGCAGGAGTCTGGGGCACGCGTTTTGCACCCCGCCCACGGTGCCGAAGGTCCCTCTCCGAGCCCGCCGCCCTCCCAGCCTTCCGATTGGCGGAGAGGACCATAGGACCTGGAAGTTGTCTTTGTCCGGCGAGGGCTGCCCTTCCGGTTCCGTTGGGTCCCCCTTTGGCTCGGGTTCCCTGCCCCTCCCCCTTCCCGGAGCCCCGAGGGGCCGGAGCTCCTGGCGGTGCCGGATCCTGACGGTGGCCTTCCCCTGGGTCTGTAAGTGCGGAGGCGGCCGGAGCGCCGGGTAGGGGTACGAGGTCTCTCAAAATGGAGCCCCCTTGGGGCCCTGGATTGGCCGGGACCTGCCCTGGGATGGGGGTCGAGGGGCTGGCCTAGGCCCGGGGGGACTTATGGAGCCCTAGGCCCGGCCCATGCTGTGCCCCGCCCCTTTCCCTTCCCAGTGTCTGGAGTGGGGAGTCTAAGGATGCCCCCAGGGACCTCCTCCTGGGACCCCAGCCGAGGGCTCAGCAGTTTGCTTGAACGCCTGACTCTGGCATCTTGTAGGAAGTGCCAGATCTGGGCCATGGCAAGGCCTCAGGGCCAGCCCGCGAGAATCATTGTGAGTACTAAGCTAGGTTACCCTTTTGCCACTGGCAACAGCACCTTTATATTTCTGGCGCTATGTCAGGCACTGGGAATTCGTAAGATACTGTTCCAAGTTTCAGGGTCAAGTTTGGGAGCCAGATAAAAACAAATGAGTGCTCCTGCGATGTATGAATCAGTTATATATGTATGAACTGTTCAAGGGGCAGTTGCTGGGGAGGCTGAAGAAAGAAAGTGACTTCTCAATTTTATTTGTTGGAGAGGATAAGGTGGAGAAGGGCTTTTCCTACAGGAGGAACAGTTGCAATGCTGTGAAGGAATGACTGAGCATAACTTGTGTGGGAAGAGGAGGAGGGGGGCGCGGGGCTCTTGTGCAAAGGCTGAGATATGAGGCTGGGAAAGTAGACCGAGGTCCAGATAGTGAAGGTTTAATCCTAAAGGAGGTGGGTACTTTTTGAAGAATTTTGAGCAGGAGACTGGTATAGTCGGATTTGCACTGTAGAAAACCATCTGGTTCTGGAGGTCAGCCTATAGGATAGGAATTTCTATAAACTGATTCTGGACTCTTTAGCTAAAGTCTACATGCCCTCATTGGAGATTCTTTTGAAGGAGTAGTGGGATCAATCTAGTGAGAAGTAATGAAATCCTGAAATGGAGTTATGACAGTATTATTGGAAAGAAGGCAGGTAATGCTGTAGTGAATGCTGTAAAGACTCCATAATAAATTGGATGTTGAGGGTGAAAGAAGTATCAAAGCTGAGTCTTAGGTTTTAGGCCTGTGGTATTTGAAGAATGTTAATGCCATTATCAGCAATAAAACCATAAGCCTAGTGTAGATGACAAATTCATTTTTTGGATATGTTGACTTGAAGGCCTAGTGAGATAGCCATATGGAGCTGTCCAGTATAGAGTTGGAAATGCAAATCTGCAGCTCAACCTAAATGCTGTGGCTAAAGGAAAGGTTTGAATCATCATAGAGCGTAGAGGTGGAAGCCATGGGAATAGCTGGCATCAGGAAGGGGTTATTGAGAAAGAAGGGAATATTTGGGGGGGAATGGTTGCGTTTACAAAGCAGAAAGAAAAATTAGAACTAACAGTAGTTGGTGTAGTAGCAGAAACAGAAGTAGATGATAAAATATAAGAAGTAGATGATAAATATAAGGGTTCCAGCAACCAAGAAGACTCAGAAGTCAAGAGAAGAGAATACTGAGAAGGGTCCACTGGGACAGTTGATACAGAGCATTTGGAGAATGAGGGGGGAAAAAGATGGCATTTCTTTATCAAGAGATCATGAGTGACCTTTTACAAAGCGATTTTAATAGAGTGATGAGGTGATAATATATGAAATAATGCAGACCTCAAGTGGTTTGGTGTCAAATGAGAATGAAAAAAGGGCCACATATGAAGGATTTCACAAAGAAAATTGACAGGCTTTATTTACTTACTTACCTAGCATTTGCTTTTATAGAGCACAATTCCAGGCACTATTCTAAGTTCTTTTAAAAATTAACTTAATTTAAAAAATGAATTTACTTTAAAATTAATTTAATTTCCCATAACAACCCTATGAAGTAATATTCTTTGACAGGTGGGAAAACTGAAAAACAGAAGTGGTTAAGTAACTTGCCCAAGGTCACACAGCTAGTAAGTGGTGGAGCAAGGTTTTGATTCTAGGAAATATGGTTTTACCCACTGCACTAAGCAGTGATTGAATATGGGAGTCAAAAGAATGGGAAAAATTTAAGCAAAGATAGACTCAATTAATAAAAAAATGGAGAGGCTTGGAAGGAGATCCAGATTGAGAAGAAGGTAAGTAATGGATTTATGTTTGTGTTATGTATTTGTTTTTTATTTCTTTTCTATTGTCTTAGATTCTCTTCCAGTCTGTGCCATTTTAGGTCAGTTTCATTCACAGGTCAGTTTATGTCATGCTTTCATCTATTACTTATTATCTATAATCAGGTCTCCTCTTCAGCTTCAGAGCTGTATCCAGCTAGCTAATGGATCTTCTCCTTAATGTCATGCAGGCTCCTCTGGTTAAACATTTTAACACATGACCCATGGTCATCCCTCCAATATTCCCTAGCTTATTGAATGACACTCTGTCAAAGATACCCAGTTTCTCAAACCAAATATCTTGGAGTCATCTTGACCTTTCATCTCTTGTTTCCCACCTTGGTCATCAAGTCCATCAGTTCTTTGTTTGAAATATCTCTAGAATCTGTTTCCTCTCTCCGTCCATATTATTTCCGCTCAGTATCCATATTATTCAGGCCCTCATTATTTCTATCTTGATCTGTTAAAGTAATAGCATACTAACAGGTTTTCTTGCTTCCACGCCTACTGTTCTCAGAGCCATTCTCCATAAGCTTTTATTTTTGACTTATTGAGTTTTAGCCAGTGTAAGAGTTTAGATATCATGCATTTCAAGTGATAGAGTAGTAGCCTAGGGCAGGTATTTTTGATTAGCTTGAATTGAGGTTAAGTTTGGTTAAGATTAGCCATGAGGATGGAGAGTTAGGAATTTTTTAAATAGAGAAGGTAATAAAACATTGAGAAACCAAGACAGGCTTTTTGAGGAAGTAAGCATTAAGAAAACAGCAAAAAGTCAAGGACTAAGCTTTGAAGAATATACTTACCTTTACACAATTTAGTGAACCCTTGAGGAACAGATCAGCAAAAGAATGGTGGAAAACTGAGGCCAGTAGTTAAGTCACTTGCCCACTTCTGTACAACAGTTTAAGAAGAATGAACTAGGTCTATTTATTCAATATAAATAACCCTCAAAAGCAATAAATGTAAAAAGAAAGTTGCAAAACAATATATATGTAGTTTATAAGTAAGAAACCTAATTTTATTTTTTATCTTCTGTGGCTAGAAGTGTTGTTATATAGAAGTGTTGTTTTAAAAATGGAGGGGAGGGAGAGTCATTAAGGAAGAAACTTAGAACCAACTGAGAACTGAGTGGAAGGAGGCTGAGAGAGGGGACTTTTACTTTACCTATATTAAAAAATTTTTCCAAGAAGGGTATATTTCTGTAATCTTACAGTAAAACAAAAGAGTGAGACCTTGGAGAATGCAGTGTCATGAAAGTTACCCAAAAGAAGAAAATGATTGAGTTTTATAGAGAGAAAAGCTGTAGTTTATTACAGCCTCTTTGAAAAATGGCATATGGTGTTAATGAAAGACGAAGAAAGATTTCCAAGTAGCTGTGAGTGCTAAGTTGAAAGATAAAGGCACTTTTATGAGGTAGATGAGGAAACAGACTGACATACAGCTTTGGAGTTTATTATACAGAATAGAAAAGTTTTCCTTATCAGTATTATTAGAGGCATTTTAGATAAGAAACATGGATATTTTTGCACTGCCCATCGCACGGCAGTGAACGTTGTTGAACGTAGAATATTCACTGATCCTTTCTGGTTACTCCTGTTTGAACAAAGGGAAATTTTCAAATCAGCTGGAACATTTGTTACGGAAATGATTATAGAAGAATTGTGTAAATATAAATAAAGAGAGAATGATCTTAAGTGAGGCTATTCCTATTTCATTGATGTTTGAGAAATGGGTCATTTAAAACTTGCTGAGAGAAACTCAGCAGTATTTAGACTTAATCACAGTAACCTAGACAACAGATGATAACGACCTGAACCATGACAATGGTAGTAAGAATATAGAGAGAGAATTTGGAAATCATTCTGTGGAAAGAATCAACAGAATGTGGGGACCAAGTCTCTATTCTACCTGATCAGATCTTTGCTTTCTTTAAGTTACTAGACTATTAAAATAGTCATAATTTTATTAAGTTTTGTTTGTTAATGGCATTAAGTTTCATTCTACAAAGATAAATACACAGTATGTGTATAGCTGATTCACTTTGTTATAAAGAAGAAACTAACACACTATTGTAAAGCAATTATACTCCAGTAAAGATGTTAAAAAAAAAGATAAATACACAAAAGATAGAAAAATAATATAAAGTTAAAATAACTGAGAAAGGGGCTTCCCTGGTGGCGCAGTGCTTGAGAATCCGCCTGCCAATGCAGGGGACACGGGTTCGAGCCCTGGTCTGGGAAGATCCCACATACCGCAGAGCAACTGGGCCCGTGAGCCACAATTGCTGAGCCTGCGCATCTGGAGCCTGTGCTCCGCAAAAAGAGAGGCCACGATAATGAGAGGCCTGTGCACCGCGATGAAGAGTGGCCCCCACTTGCTGCAACTAGAGAAAGCCCTCGCACAGAAACGAAGACCCAACACAGCCATAAATAAATAAATAAAATTTAAAAAAAAATAAAATAAAATAACTGAGAAAGGAAGGTAAGACGAGGATAATACATAAATGCTTTACTATTAAAGTCCTCTAGACTTGACACAAATTTGGCCTTAAGTTGTACTTTTTGTTCTTAAACATAAAACTTTTATTGAAGCATAACTAAATACACAAAAGCATATCAATCGTAAGTGTACAGCTGAATGGATATGAGCAGGGAGATCTGAACAGTCACACAGTTAACAGCCATAAGATAAAACTTCAGCTAGCCTAGTTGTTTCATACATGAATTTTGGCCTCATGCAGCTTGGGCACCAGTTCTATCTCTAACATTTAATACTTTCCACCTCTCTTAAATTGAGCAAGTTATTTATGTTCACCAAGCTTGGGTTTCCTCATAGGCAAAGTGGAAATGATAATAATACCTACCTCATAGAGATTTTGAGGATTAAATGGGTCAACTTGGGTAAAGCACTTAGCACTATACCTCGTACTCAGCAAGGATTCAGTAAAGATTAGCTATCATTTTTCTTATTTTTAAATAAAGTTAAACCAGTTCATATGAAACAAGTGTTCCTTTTTATTTTGACATTTTAGAAATTTTGTTTAAAATTTGGTTTTATGTTGTTAAAACTGTTTTTTGGAAGCAAACCCTAGAAAGACATTTCCCCAGGGCACTCAAAAGAGGGTATCATGATAATGTAGAGCATCTCTACCATAGCTCAATAATAATTTCATAGGGAACATTAAGAGTTAATTATGGTTTTTGTTGAATGAGCTGTGTAAAAAATAACAGTTGGTCCTTGCCCTCAAATAACTAACAGTCTGTTGGAAAGAGAGACTAGTGACAAGAAACAATTAAAGGACAAACTGTGTGGCCTGGAAATAAGAGTTTATCAAAGGGAGACAGTACAGTGGGCTGAGACATTAAGGAAAACTTCTTAAACAGAATAATTTTTCCTCATATTCTTGGACTACAGCAGACAAATCAAGCACTTTCCTGAGATACCTGTTTGACTGCTTCTGTTGGTAAGTTTCTTGAGACTGATGAATAGGAAGTAAATGAAATTGTACTCCAACTCCCGTCTTTGGAACTTCAAGGAACAATCCCTGAGGATAGTTGTCTAAAGCATTGCAAGTACTGTCATATTATAGATGGAAGCAATTAATGCTCATTTTTCAGTGTGAGTAGGAAAATACTGACCTGTCAGTAAATTTAGGACAAGCTAAACCTCTAAGAAAGAATGCCCCTTTTGTTTGGCCACTTGAACAGCAGTCATTTATATAATTTCTAGTTATAAATTGGGATAGTCACTGTTTCCAGATCAAATATATTAAGCTACTGTAATTGCTAAAACTGACCAGAGATAGATAATACAGTTGTGCCACTTTGTTTACTGATATAGTCCCTGTGTCTCCTAGATTTTTCCTTTTCATTTGATATTCACCACCTTTTCTATGATGCTGAATTTGCTTCTCTACATCCCTCCTCTCATCTTCATTGTGATTATTCATTATCTGTACACTCAAGAGTGCCATACAAAGGGAAAGCTTATAATTTATGTATAAATATATTTTAATATACCTGTGCCATACCAGTTCCCCCTCCTAAATCTCACCTCTCTTTCAATGACATTTTAATTCGGCTGAAATCCTAAGTTTAAAACCTTTATACGTCACTTTTTTTCATTTTCTATCTCCAGTTACCAAGTTTTTTGAAACATCTTTTTGTTATTTTTCCTTGCTCCTTATTCCCATTTTCATTCCTTTCTAGGCTCTCATGGCCTCAGACCTGCAATGCTTATGCAGACACTGCATTGGTCTTCCTAACAGCAGTTCTTGCTTCTTACTACTGTCAAATGAATCGCATAGTTCAACAAATGCAAACTGAGCACCTGCCGTGTGTTTAGTACAATATCAGGTGATGGGAATACACACCAGTTTGAACAGAAGAGGGTTTGGCCAGTAATGTGGCTGCATTAAGTAGAATTTGAAGCCAAAGGAAAGAGTGTTTTGCCCTAGAAGATGCAGGTTCCCAGCATTAGCTCCATTGAATAGGGTGGAGATTCTTCTCTCTAATGCCATGTAGCTTGCAGTTTGGAGGGGAAGGAACAAGTATTGGTATCCTGAGTGTTATGTTAGAAGTACTTAGTTATAGGTCCAGTAGAGACAACTTTTCTAATCTAAGGGGTTAGGGAAGGGCCCTCAGAGGAAATAAAGGAGTCAGAATTGGCTAGGAATAGTGTTATGGACTAAAGAAATAACTGCTAAGGTTTGGAGTCAGTAGAGTGCTGTCATGAACCAGGCACTGAGCAATATGATTGAAACCTAGATTCTACCTTTACGAGCTGGTGTTCTATGAGCCTTTGTAATTCAGTGTTCTAGAAGATAAAATTATAAAGATTGGGCTTCGGGGCCAGTTGTTGCTAGGAACAGCTGGTTGTCTCGTGATTCTCAACTACGGAGTTGATGGATACATAAAGTTCAAGGTGAATTTATTGATACACTGAGATTGTAGAGCTGCTTCTCAGGGGTAGACCTGATATACCTACTGATCTCACAGAAGACTGCTATATAGACTGGTGGATTGTCATTGTAAAAATAATAAATGTGTTGACAATATCATGTTGACATGGCTAACTCATCCTTCCCTTTAGAGTGACACATGGGAAGCCAAGTTATCAGAAAATCGTTTGAAGAGTATGGAATCAGAACATGGGGACTGTCTCCAAAGGAATTGCTTCATAAAGGGACAAATACACAGAGTTTTGGCAAAGACACCTTCTCTGTGGTTGAATGGTTTATGCCAGTGTTTACCTTAATTATTCTTAAATTTACTTGATCAGTTTATATTCAAGAGGTTAGTCTTCATCCAGGAGACAATGGGAGGTCACAGAAGGATTTTAGGCAGGAGTTGGATATAATCAGATCTGTGTTTTTGAAAGATGACGTGTGATGGTGTAGAAGTTGGATTACAGGTAATAGAAGCTGGAACCAAGGAATATTTATGAATCAGTTCTAGTAGTCCGGTTGATGAGTAATGATGGATAAATAGGGATAAGGAAGAAAGAATAGAATCTAGTAAGGATTAACTAGATCCACCTTACTCCTACTCAGATTCCCACCAAGTGACTCATCTGGTTTTTCTATGTCAAATATTTACTTCATATATCAAGAAATGTTTCTTAAGAAAGAGTTTAGGTTTGTCCAAAATGCACAGGATAAAGACCTGTGCCTTTGACACTGTCTAAAAGTTGTCCCTTTAGGCATGTGACTTTCATTTTATTGCAGAAATACTTGTATGAGTAAATTCACATCAGTTTAAACAGAAGAGGGTTTACCCAAGAATGGGGCAAGCAATGTCACTGCAGTAAAATACAAAGCGAAGGAAAAGAGTGTTTTGTCTTCGAAGAAGCAGGTTCACAGTATCATGCAAAATAAAGTAGTTATTTCATTATTACTTGTTGGGATGTTTTAGGTAGTTCTTGAAACCTGATAGAATTATCATTTGAGAAGCAAAAAAAATGCCCTTGGAATAACTCAGGCACTGTTCTTGTATTAAGCATCTTAAAAAGTTGAATGAATACCAAGCTGTTTACACGGATACAAGTCCACTCCTTAGGTGCAATTGACACTTGATGTTGGTAAGGAGTAATTTTTAACAGCCTTTGAAAGCAGTTATACTAGCTTCCTCTTTCAAGGAAAATTTTATTCAGATACATATAAACAGGTATGACAACACAAATTTGGTTTTGGAAGGAAAATCCAGGTTTTCTTAATTGTTTGTATTTTCTTAAATTCATCCTTTTTAACATTTCTGTTCTTTAGGTCTGCCAAAATGTCTGAAAGATCAGATCTCCTTCACTTCAAGTTTGAAAATTATGGAGATTCAATGTTACAAAAAATGAACAAATTAAGAGAAGAGAATAAATTTTGTGATGTTACAGTTCTCATAGATGATATTGAGGTACAGGGGCATAAAATTGTGTTTGCTGCAGGTTCCCCCTTCTTAAGAGACCAATTTTTACTGAACGATTCCAGAGAGGTGAAAATCTCCATATTACAGAGTTCCGAAGTGGGGAGACAATTGCTCTTATCCTGTTACAGTGGTGTGCTGGAATTCCCTGAGATGGAACTGGTAAATTACTTGACGGCTGCGAGCTTTCTTCAGATGAGCCACATTGTAGAACGGTGCACACAGGCCTTGTGGAAGTTTATAAAGCCAAAACAACCAATGGATAGTAAAGAGGGATGTGAACCGCAGAGTGCTTCTCCCCAGTCAAAAGAACATCAGGGAGATGCCAGAGGCTCCCCAAAGCAGGACTCACCTTGTATCCATCCATCTGAAGACAGTATGGATATGGAGGACAGTGATATTCAGATTGTTAAGGTAGAATCTATTGGGGATGTATCAGAGGTTAGAAGTAAAAAAGATCAGAACCAGTTTATTTCTTCTGAACCCACTGCTTTACATTCATCAGAGCCCCAGCACTCCCTGATAAATTCAACTGTGGAAAACAGAGTAAGTGAAATAGAACAAAACCACCTCCACAATTATGCCCTGTCTTACACAGGCAGTGATAACATCATCATGGCCTCAAAAGATGTCTTTGGGCCTAATATTCGAGGTGTAGACAAAGGCCTACAGTGGCATCACCAATGCCCAAAGTGTACCAGGGTGTTTCGTCACCTGGAGAACTACGCCAACCATTTAAAAATGCACAAACTCTTTATGTGTCTACTCTGCGGCAAGACTTTTACTCAGAAAGGCAACCTTCATCGACACATGCGTGTGCATGCCGGCATTAAACCTTTCCAGTGTAAAATCTGTGGGAAAACCTTTTCTCAGAAGTGTTCCTTACAAGATCATCTTAACCTTCACAGTGGAGATAAGCCCCATAAATGTAACTATTGTGACATGGTTTTTGCACATAAGCCAGTTTTGAGGAAACATCTTAAACAGCTGCATGGCAAAAACAGCTTTGATAATGCCAATGAAAGAAATGTGCAGGACCTCACAGTGGACTTTGATTCTTTTGCATGTACAACAGTCACAGACTCTAAAGGGTGTCAGCCACAGCCTGATGCGACACAGGTCCTGGATGCAGGTAAACTGGCCCAAGCTGTCCTGAACTTAAGGAATGATAGTACTTGTGTGAATTGAGTAGGGCCTTTATGCTCCTAACTAGAACTGACTGCAAACATGGCAATAGTCTGAGTCTTTTTAGGAGTGATTTTGCAAATTTGACTTCTCCAAAGCCTCTGTGCTTTGGAAGTCATAGGGGTGAGTCAAAGCACTAATAGACCAGGCAACTTGCCACTTGGAGTGGTCTTGCCTTCCTTTTGCCCTTTCCCATGTTCTGTTTTGAATTATTTATCCTGTGATGTCTGTTTTCCTTTCCCAAGGAGTAGTCCACCTGTCTACCTAACATTGACTTATGTCTTAGACTGACACTGTTTTAGACTTTTCACTGGGCACATTCTGAAGGTACCAACAAGTTAATAATATCACCTCCAATCCACTAATAGATGCTATGCTAAGAGAAGCAAATAATATTTTTCATTGGCAGAAAATAAGCTGAGATATAAGGAGATACTGCTGTTGGCCTGAATATGTGATAGAATTTGTAGTTGCCTTGCCTACTGATAATTCATCTATGTCTGATAAATGAATGAATCTGCTTCCTACAATTTGTACTTGTCTTGGAGCTGGCTATAAAGTATTTTAGATTATTCTGTACTCTTTTCAACAGTATATGGCCCAACTTCACATCATTGAAGTTCACATAGACCAGAGTACAATATTTTTAGCAACACCTGCAGACAGATAGTTAGGAATCGGCATGGGGAGCATAATCAACAAAGGATAGTAGTGCAGTTGTACAACAGTACTTATTTGGGAGGTCTTCCCCAAAAAGAAGCCAAATGTTTATAATTAATCTCTAACTTACTTGGTGATGCTTTTGAAGTCAGGATTGCTCCAGGCACATTTAAAGTGTGCTAACGCATAATGGTCTCTCTAAAAAGGGGCTATCTGGAGTCATTCTCTAGGCTTTGTTTTAGAAGTTAGCCATCAGTAAGGTGAGTTTGGCCTTCAGAGTTTTGTCCAGTGTATTGTAATAGTCTCTGAATTCTCATTTTCTTGTGTACCTTAACTTCTAAAATGGATGAAAAAAGTGGGTCACAGGAGCAATCAGGTTTTTGCATTTAGATATTCCTATAAAGGTACATAGTCCCACCTTGTCACCTCTGATAGATCACTAATACAAAGTTGATTTTCCATTATGGAAAAACAAAACAACTGTTTTTCCTAAAGCACATGTTATAGTTCAGAAATAAAATTTTGAGTCTTATTAGCTTCTGACCCATGAGTTAGATTTAGGTAATAGGAGTGTTTGAGTCCATAGAGAATCTTAAGAGATCATTTAGTCCACCTCTCTTTTTTTAAGTTGGGATATCCAAAGCCCAAAGAGGTGGCCTGGCCAATGTTAGCCAAAGTAGATAAGTAACTAAATATGAGCTACAGTCTCCTCACTTCTCATTGTCCCTTGGCTTGAAAAGATTTAGTACATGATCAAGAATACCTTAATTAAAAGTTCCTAGTTTGTGCTTCCCCTCTGTGAATCACTGTTTGCTTTCTGAGACATCCTGGATTTTGCAAACAAAACATCACAGAAGGATTTATTTTTGTAAGTTAATTATTTTTTGGTTAGGATGAATATTACATTTTTCCTAAGCAAGTGACTGATTTGCTAGATGTTGATTAGGAAGGGCAAGGACAAGTAAGAATAATGTGAGAAGGATCCAAATGTGAAACTGATTTTGTCTTGAAACAGTGTTTATTTAGTTTCCATCAGGATTTTCTGTTTTTGTTTCTGAGCTATGAGAGTCCATGTACAGATAAACCAAAAATTAGTTTTAACTTGAGTAGTCAGAGGGAGTTCTTAAAGTTGTTATAATTTGATGCATTTATATGTGAATCTGATTTGAAGTATAATTTCTACCTTTTGTTAAAAGATTTTAAATGAGAATAAAATTGAGTGATAAGACTAACAGGTATCTATGCCTAATGTCACTCATTGTATGGTCCAATGATGCTGCCTAGCATTCTGGGTTTTTATATGATCCAGCCAAAGAGTACCAATTCTATGCAACAGTGAGACACTAACATGTTAACCAATGTTTCGCTATTTTCTCTGAACATCATTTTATCACAGGGAAATTTCAAGTTGGAGTGCTTCCTCTGCTTACATTCATGTCCTGTTTTTGTTACTGGTTTGAAGACTAAAAGGCATGGGTTCAAATAAGATTGGTCTCTTTGGTTGGAGACTATTCCTGGATTCATTCAGACATTCAAGAGACATTTATTGAACACCTACTATTGCCAGGCAGTATGCTAGATACTGAGGATATGAAGGTAAGATTGCTATGGTCCCTGCCCTCACAGAGCTTACAGTCTCATGTAGTCTTAGTGAGATAAGGTGTCAATTTGGTTTTATCCTAGGAAGAATAAAGAAAACTGCCTTGCTTTCTTTGATCACTTTAAATTAGCATCTTGATGGTTTTGTATCACTGAATCTTCTAGTTCTCACCTTTTTCAACTGCAAACTACTGACATGGTTTACAGTGTCTCCCATTTCTTGGCTGGAGAGGTGTTCTGTTTCTGTGAGACATTTTCTTAATTTTGGTGGTACTTGACTTTTCTCTTTCTTTGTTTATACATGTTTCTTAGATTGTATTGCAAAGTGGTCAAGTTACTGATATCAAATATGTTTTACAGGGGAAGATGACTTTCAAAACTAGTCGTATTCTTGTAGAGGAGGAAGATTTTTTTAAAACCTTAGACATTCAGCATTTGTATTTTATGGATCCCCAGGATAACTAAAAAGGAGAGAGGGCTCTCTTCACCATAGTTTGGTTTTTAAAAAATTACTGTGTCACAGTTATTTATTTATTATTTAATTTTAAAGGCAAACTCCAAACTGAAGTGGCTCTGAGGTAAATCAGATGTGGTTTTAATTTGTTTTAGTTTCCTTATTAGAAGGTCTATAAATGGAGGGTGACCAGTGTCACTACTTCTAAGATATTATCCTAAACAAACAACCCAGAACATTTTATTTCAGCTGGTGAATAGCTGTTCTAAATCTGTTGTATGTTAGACATACTGTGAACTACCTCTTCACTTATTATGGGGAAGTTTCCTTAATAAAAGTTTGACAATTAAAGCTCTGGTGTCAGTGGTTTATTTTCTCTCTCCCCTCCTGCTTCCCTTTCCAATTGCTTGAATTTGAATACAGGAATGCTTTCTTCACTCCTATTCTTGAAAAGACATTAATCAAGCACGCTGAGCTTGGCTTCAGAAGCAAATCTGGGCTAACCAGAAATTGTTACTAGGGTCAGTTACTTCCTCCTGTGCTATTGACTGAGGGGATGGAGCAACTGCTTTTAAGAATTAGCTGAGACATTCCTTCATTTGGCAAATCCTTGACGCCTACTAAGTTCTAGACTTCGGGAATGCAAGGAGCAGTAAGTCACTGTCCTAAATACCTCTGCCTAGGTGGGACACAGATTTCAATACAGGTACGATAATTGCCGTCATTAAGGCAGCCAAAGGGTTTACTGGTTCCCAATTGGGAGCCAAGTAATTCACGGGCAGTTCAGCATGGCTTCAGGGATTACGTGATTTATGAACGATGGATGAATGGGATTTTGAAGGATGAGTGGTAGGAGGGATAGAGCATGTTGGAGGAAACAGCCGGGCCAACGGTTTAGAAGGCCTGGGTTTGCCAAGGAAGTGAGAGGGGTAGGGGCGTGGGGAGGAAGCGATAGGTTGAGCGGTGAGGTGGGATCCAGATCCTGATGGGGCATTAGCTAGGTAATCTCGAATACTGATCCCGATGGCACTCTCCTCTCCTTACCTCCGCCACCTTTTAAATTGTATATTTCAGGGTAAGCAGAGGACCTGGCCCCTAATAATCCGGGAGGGCCTCCCAGGGGTCCCGGTGCTGGGTACTCTGACAGACGCGCTGTACCCCAACTTCACAACCTGTCTGCTATTCGGATGTTGAGGAGAGCTCACGGAGGGGACCGGCTTGCGTACCGAAAGTGGGACAGGAGAGATGGGACTTGCCAGAATTCGGGGGCTTTTCTGTTATTCCAGGCGTGGGGGCAGTAAGGGAGACTGTCTCAGGATGTCCTTCCGGGACGCCCAGCGGGCCCCAATAAAGAATGAAGCTAGTTGACACCGGATGTGTTTCCTCCCAGACTGACCCCACCTTCCGGCCTGGGCCGCCGCTGCAGTGGAAAGCTCGGCTCTGGTTTCTGAGTCGGTGAGTGAGCGCGTGGGAAACTCCGGCAGGTGGGGAAGCCGGAGGAGGAGGCGGAGGAGGAGGAGGGCAGCAGCGAGGCGCCGAGTGGCTGGAGGGGTGCTGCAGGCACCTGGCCGTCAGGACCTTGGTCCTCGCAGGCTTGGCTCGGGAAGACCTATGTGGCGAACTGGAGGATCTTCCAGGCCACCTGGGGTCCGGATTCAGTTCAACAGATATTCCCGAAGCTGCCCCTGCTCTGTGCCTGCCCTTGTGCTCGCTGCAGGAACTCAGATGAACCAGGCTCCTTTTCGTGGTGTTCTGAGAGCAACTGACTCTGTCCGGGAGACGGGTGGATAAATCTTACTTGATTTGAACCTTCAGCCAAGTCACTAGCTGAAAGCGCGAATGTAACATGTGCAAAGGTGTAATTGGGTCTTCTTGTCTGGCCAGTGGTGAAAATCTAAATATCAAAGAAGCTTCAGTGTAAAAGATAGAGGAAAGGTAAAGCCATAACGTTGGTGAAGGCCAAATAATGAAAGATCTTGTATTTGCTAAGAAGGTTAGGCTGTCCTGGAGGTAGAGGAGAGCAATGGAGGATTTAAAGCAGAAGAGTAAAATAGAATTTTTAAAAAAGTTTTAAAAGATGTTAATCTGGTGCCACTTAGGAGGGTAGTTTGGAATGTAGGAGAGTGTCGTATCAAGGAGACTGCATTGGTCCAGGTGAACAGAAGGAAGACCTGCAGTAGTGATGAGGAGTAGGAAGTTTGGAGATTACATTAAGGTTTCTAATTTGGGAAACTGAGTTAAGTCCACTTAGTAGTGGGCATTAACAATGTCCTTGAACACAAGGCACATACAGTTTAGTCAAGGAGAAAAACATAGAAACTGTTGAGTACAATTCAACGTAATAAGTTCTGTAACAAAAGTATGAAAGATGTACCACAAGATCATAGAGAAATGCGTTTTATTTTTCTGGGTCTTGAGATGGTTATATAGGGGTTCACTCTTAGCGCCCAGATTAGAATTTGAGTTGTCTTTTACCAGTTTAGGTTTAGGATTTTTTGATTGTTTGTTTTTACTATCACAGTGTAGGAAAGCATCCCCGATCCTTACATCAATGTTTATGTTTTATTTTGCTTAGATTGTGACCATGGCTGCTGAGTCTGATGTTCTGCACTTCCAGTTTGAACAGCAAGGAGATGTAGTCTTGCAGAAAATGAATCTCTTGAGACAGCAGAATTTATTTTGTGATGTTTCAATTTATATTAATGACACTGAGTTCCAGGGGCACAAGGTGATTTTAGCTGCTTGCTCCACTTTTATGAGAGATCAATTTTTACTCACGCAGTCAAAACATGTCAGAATCACCATCTTGCAGAGTGCAGAAGTTGGCAGAAAATTGTTGCTCTCTTGCTACACTGGAGCACTTGAAGTTAAAAGGAAAGAGCTTTTGAAATACTTGACTGCTGCTAGTTACCTTCAGATGGTTCACATTGTGGAAAAGTGCACAGAAGCTTTGTCAAAATATCTGGAAATTGATCTTTCTATGAAAAATAACAATCAACATGCTGACCTGTGTCAATCCTCTGATCCAGATGTTAAGAATGAAGAAGAAAATTCAGATAAAGACTGTGAGATCATTGAAATTTCAGAGGATAGTCCTGTAAACATAGATTTCCATGTTAAAGAAGAAGAAAACAATGCTTTACAGTCTGCAGTAGAGAGCTTGACATCAGAAAGAAAGGAAATGAAGTCACCGGAGCTGTCTTCAGTAGACATAGGTTTTAAAGACAGTGAAATTCGTATCCTCCATGTGGAATCAATCAGTACTGGGGGTGTAGAAAATGGGAAGTTTTCACAGCCTTGTACCTCTTCAAAAGCAAGCATGTATTTCTCGGAAACACAGCATTCACTGATCAATTCTACAGTTGAGAGCAGAGTGGCAGAAGTTCCTGGGAATCAAGATCAGGGCTTATTCTGTGAGAATACTGAAGGAAGTCATGGTACAGTGAATGAGATTCAGAATCTAGAGGATGCTTTTTCCCTGAGGCACCAGTGCCCCCGGTGCCCTCGGGGGTTTCTTCACGTTGAAAACTATCTGCGCCACCTTAAGATGCATAAACTGTTCTTGTGCTTACAGTGTGGGAAAACATTTACACAAAAGAAAAATCTCAACCGGCACATTCGAGGGCACATGGGCATACGGCCCTTTCAGTGTACTGTATGCCTGAAGACATTTACTGCTAAAAGCACACTTCAGGACCACTTGAACATACACAGTGGGGATCGGCCATACAAATGCCACTGTTGTGACATGGATTTCAAGCACAAATCTGCTCTCAAAAAGCACTTAACCTCTGTCCATGGCAGAAGCAGTGGTGAAAAACTACCCAGGCATGATCTGGAAAGGCAAAATCGGCTATAATTAGAATCACACCTTGCTATGTAAGCCTTACATCATTCTGTTAGGCAAGTCTTTCTATAGAAATGCAGCATTTGTAATATTGCATTTCCAACCCTATCTTTGGGTCTTATTTTTGGTCTACCTACACAAGTTATTCTTTCTGAACTTGTACTACCAGTTCCAAAGTGTGGGAGACATGTTAAAGCTGAGAGGATGCTGTCTTATCTCATACATTATATATAAGTCCCAGTGGTTTACCTAGAGAAATAGTGTTCCTCTTAAATATTCTTGATTCTAGTGACAGAGGATCCAGCAGTATTTCCAGATTCTGATTTTGAGTCTCTAGATAATTGATATAAGTGTAAAATCCAACCCATACCATAACTTCAATAAATTAGGATAATGGGAAGAGAAAATAAAATTTAAAACATACTATTACCCATTATTAGTGATTTTAAAAACGGATAGGACTAGTGAATTTTTTTTTTAACCAACTCTATTGGATTCTAAACTAAACACCAAGGTATCTATTGTTTTAAACCATAAAGGAACACAATTCAAATTCATTTGGAAGTAGCAGACTTTCCTTATACATAAGCTAATATTCCTTACAATAATATTTCTATGAGTTGTTAGTATACATATTTTAGAAATGATTAATTGGGCCCAGGTTTCCTGATTTTATTTAATATGGTTACATTTAATAATTTTGTGGCCAGTAAAATTATACCATTGGCATGAAGCTCTAAGATATTTTTTCTGTTTCCTTTTTGAAATTTATTTTATTTGTTGGTTAACGTACAGTAAAATTGACCTTTGTTTTTGGTGTACAGTTCTATGAATTTTTACATATGTACAGATTTATGCAACCACCACTGCAATTAGGATACAGAACATTCCATCACCCTCCAAAACTCCTTTATGCTTCCCCTTTGTAGTCAGCTTCTCATCCTAGCACTAAACCCAGGCAGCAGTTCTCCATCATTATAATTTTGCCTTTTCTGAAATATCATAAATGGAACCTTATAGTATGTTCCTCTTTATTAAAAAAAAAATTATTATTTCTTTTGGCTGCACTGGGTCTTAGTTGCAGCACACGGGATCTTTTAGTTGCGGCATGCGGACTTCTTGGTTGCAGCATGCATGTGGGATCTAGTTCCCTGACCAGGGATCAAACCCAGGCCCCTTGCATTGGGAGCACGGAGTCTTACCCACTGGACTACCAGGGAAATCCGTAGCATGTTCCCTTTTGATATGCTTTTTTCACTCAGCATAATGCCTTTGAGACTCATCCATGTTGCTGTGTGTGTCAGTAGTTCATTCCTTTTTTTATCTTGAATTGGCAATATATATTAGTTTTCTTACTGTCACTAGATGAGCAGTTTAAATATGGGTAGCTATTAGTATTCTCTTAATAACTTTTTTCATTTACATTAATGCAATTTTTATAACCCTCCCTAGAGTTTTCTTTTTTCATTTTTCCTAAAGTGTTCTATTTGCCTTTTCCCCCTCAGTTTTATGAGATGTACTTGACATACATCACTTTATGAGTTTAAGGTGTATAGCATAATATTCTGACTTACATATATTGAAATACTTAGTGCAATAAATTTAGTAAGGATCCATCATCATAGAGATACAATAAAAAGAGAGAGCAAAAAACCATTTTATTTTTCTTTTTATGAGGATATTGACTGAAAAAAATGTACAATGCGAGAGTTGCTGTAAGGACACTAAGGATTAAGTGGTCATGGAGGTAGAAGGGGCAGAGGATCCATCACACCCCACTGCACCCTCTGGACTTCCTGTTAGGTGAGAATTATAAACCTCCTACTTCTTTTAGTCACTGTTTTCCATTCACTCATAAATAAAAATTGTCTGCACAGGGAGCACCAGGGCCAGGGCAGGGGAGGGTGCTTCCCTGTACCATTAAAATGCTCACTTTAAGTTCCTGTCTTGAACAGGTTTAAGATAAAAGTGTACAGTTCTGTGGGCCACTTACGTCTGAAAGTAAGATGTTTCCTCCTGAAGAGTTGAAAACGATTTTAATAAAAAGTTGTTTTTGCCAGCAGGTTTCTCACATGTCGTGCTCGTGAGGCTCAAGCAATTCAGTGGTTGGGAACTTGGGTCTCCAAGTGGTCGCTGTCGGGCAGTGGTTGGATATGGGGTCATTTGTTTTTTGGAAGTTTACGATTTTTTTCAGCCTGTCCTCCCAATTTGCTGAGTCCCAGGGCATCTTGAGATGAGTTTTCTGTCTCTGCAATACCACCTTGTCATCACGATTCCTTGCCAAGATGTCCAGGTCGGCCCTTTTCTTTCTTGTCAGACAAGCGGCTGATAGAGGACTTGATGACCTTCTTCCTGGGGGCTTTGGGCAGCGAGTCCTGGCTGCTGTTACTACTGCTGGGGTTGCTCACGGGGCCATCCTGCAAACCTTTTGAGTTGTGCCCATCCCTGGTGTCCTCAGGGCTGACTGTGTGCAGCGCCCCTTTGTGCATCCGGTCCAGCCGAAGGGACAGCGGGGAGGAGGGGGCCGAGGTTCCACATTTTATGGTCATCTTGTCATCTTGTACCACTTCTCGGGAAGCTGGTGTCCTGGAAGTCTCCCCACGCAGCGCTGGCAGCCGGCCTTTCTGGGGGTGCGGCCACACCACGCTGCTGCTGAAGGAGTCTGCGGGCCCTTCTGCCACGGGAAACCTGACATCTGGGACGCTGCCCAAGTGGGGTCGGCCTTGGTGATGGAGCTCCTCTCAGCCTCGTCTGGTCCAGTTCAGCTCTCAGGGCTTCCAGGTTTAGTCTTAGCTGATCCTTACCATGTTGCATTTCTTCTAACTGCGTTTTTGCATTCTCAACTTCTAGTAGGAGAGACTTCTTCTCTGCTAGAGTAGCTGTTCTCTCTTTAAGATGAAGCTGAAGCCTCTTGTTAGATTCTGAAAGAAGCTTGTTAACAGTGTCCGATAAGCATTTATTATGTTCTTCATTCATTTTCTCTCTGCCGTGCCTTGGAGAGTGCAGCCACACTCTGGGCCAGCTCCGCCTCCACCTTGGGGAGCACCTCTGCTATCTGCAGGGTCTGCTGCAGCTTCTGCTGTGCCAGCTCCAGGCGTTCTTGCAACTGGCAGTTTTTAGCCTCAGTTTCACGGACATCTCGTTTCAATTTCGTGTTCATTTCCTCAGATTTAATGAGGTCTTCTCTGGCCGTGTACAGATCTTCCTCCAGCTCTGTCACGTGAGTAGACAGGGCTGCCAGGCGCTCCTTCATCTGGCTCTGCTCTCTTGATTGCTTGTCTCTGATTTCCCCAGAGCTCGATCAATTTAGCAAGGTCTTCCTCGTGAGAACCATCAGAAGATCTCCACAGAGATCAGGTTCCTATAGGTCTCCACCATCACGTCCCTGTACAAGGCCCTCTGAGCAGGGTCCAGGTATTCCCACTCCTCCTGAGTGAATTTTATGGCCACATCCTCAAAGGTCAACCGTTCCTGAGAAAAAGCCATCCCAGACTCCAGTTCTTTCCTCTTCCAGGCATCTTCCTTAGGCTGTTGAAGCCAATCCTGAAAGTTTCAAAGATACTGTTTAATGCTTGGAATCAGCATACCCTCTTCCTGTGCCACAACCATGCACACATGGGCGAGCTCACTACGTGGAATGGACTGCTGCCCACAGTCACAGGAGGGATTCCGCACAGTCATCTCCCACACAGAGACCAACAGGTGAGGTTTCCCACACTTTCCTTCAGATCACGCTCGCCCAGGAGTTCCCTGGGGGCCTAGTGGTTAGGATTCTGGGTTCTCGCTGCCATGGCCTAGGTTCAGTCCCTGGTCAGGGAACTGGGATCCTGCAGGCAAAGAAACTTTCCAATATATGAGAAGAGAAGAAGAATGCACTCAGGCCTGGAATAAATCTGACCAGTAATGGCCACGTCCGGATTTACTTGGGGCGGAGGGCCGGGTGCTGGGATTTTAGGTCCCTAGACAGTCCCACACCAACAGGAAGGGTAGCAGGGTGCGGCATAGCACAAATTTACGCTAGAAAGAAGCCCTCCCTAGAGTTTTACTCTGTATTTCCGGAAATGTGCCAAAAGCAAAACCATGACTGTGTGGTTATTTAACTGAGAGCAATATTTCAAATTGTGTTATGAGCCATTGCTCTCTAATATCCCTGTCCACGTATAACACAAAACTTTTTGCTGTTATAACAAGATTAAAATATAGTGCAGGGCAAATCATATTTTCTAAAACACAGGAACTATTTGTAAAGAAGCCTGACTGGATACATCTTATTTCAAGATGTTCTGTTCCTCCTCTACTCACCTCAGCTTTATTTAGAATTTCTGCTACGTTTAGTTTCTGTGGAAGCCCTTCCACATTTAAAAATGTAATATACTTTGTACCATTTAATGAATTTTGTGATGAATCACATGTTGATTGTTATAAATGTTAAATATCTTTTTTGTGATACTTCTGTGAAAAATATGTTCTTTATAGATTTTTAACTCTGGGAGAGATTTTAAGTAATCCAGCTCTCATATTAGATAAGAAAAACAACTTCATAATTCCCAGGTCACTAGTTAGCGACATTGGGTAGGTCACCTCTCCTTGAGCTTTTCTTAAATTTATATGTAAAATAACAACTTTGATCTTGATAATTTGTAAGATCATTTCCAGGTCTAAAATTCTATGATTTTATATTTAAATCTTCCTGAGTTTCTAAGAACAGAGGGAAAAGCAAGTGAGAAGAGTTTTGTGTCTTTATGAATGTTGCTATTTAGTACTCCATTGGAGACAGAACTTTTCTAAATTAAAGAGTGTTTTTCTTCCACTGGAGAATTTGATAGCACAGCACTCAATTTTCTTTCCCATTTGACCTATGATTGGCCATTTGTAGGCATGAGAACATTTCCCTTTCAGAAATAGTTTGTGATTGAAGTGCTTTTCTTATTTTTGCTTCCTAGGATGAAATTTTGTGGGGGAGGGATGGAAGTGGGAGGGGAGAGTAAAAGAATAGTAATAAACTGGTTTTTTTAGAAATTGGTATCTATCTTTGATGTTTGAAAAAATTACGGTTGTACTATGTTTATGTTTTATGTGTGCCTTGTAAGATTCTCGTGAAATTTTTTGTAAGCACTTTGAGATTTTTGCTTAGGGGGAAGGGGTGTTTTGTGAAAGTGATGGTTGTTATTTATTATTATTTATTCCTGTTCGGTAGCACAGAGGGATCTCAAATCATTCCTAGGAGAGTGTCTGTTTGCATGATGTGTCTAAGCAATTTCAGGAAAATGAAATCTTTTTTTAAAATGCAGGTATGGCAAAGTAAAGTGTTGAATTTATTCACTGAAAACATTCACTTTTAGTTCTTTGTGTTTCTGATATGATGGGAAAAATATGTAGCATGTTTTGGTTCAGCCTCTTCATTTACTGGATTTATGTATAACGGATCTTGGAAAGACAGTTGTTACTTTGGTGTAAGAGAAAATCCTTGCCATTTTTCCCTGGATGTAACTATCCTATATGTTTACATAAGAAATAATAAAGTGGAGATGGGAATGGAGAGCTTTGTCTTTTGTCTAATCTGTGAATTTTAAAGGAAACTATTTTTCCTGGCTATTCATTTAATCATTCATTCAACAAATATTTACAGAGTCTTTACAATATATACCTGTATTAGAAGTTAGGTAGACAGACAAAAATCCCTGCTCTCAAGAAACTTGTGTTGTACTGGAGCGAGACAGACAGAAAGCAAGTAAAACCAATGTACTGTCAGATTTTGAAAACGGAGTTGGAGAAAATAAAGCAGGGAGGGAAGGAGAATTGGAATTGAAATTTTAAATGTGATCAGGTTACCTTTGAAAAATCTTATCACGTTATCACATACCACTGTCCAGTGGAATGGAAAAAAGATATGTATATATCCATCACTATCTAGTTGAATGGAAAACAGTGAACCAAATGAATCATTGTTGGGAACCTTTCTATTGGGTTGGCATATATTTCATAAAGAGAAGTGACTGAAAGGGATAAAAATGCATGTAAGAAAATCTTTGATGTGGCCAATGAATATTTTTTTTTAAAACACTGATGTGGGGCTTCCCTGGTGGCACAGTGGTTGAGAATCTGCCTGCTAATGCAGGGGACACGGGTTCGAGCCCTGGTCTGGGAGGATCCCACGTGCCGCAGAGCGGCTGGGCCCGTGAGCCACGGCTGCTGAGCCTGCGCTTCTGGAGCCTGTGCCCCGCGACGGGAGGGGCCGCGATAGTGAAAGGCCCGCGCACCGCGATGAAGAGCGGTCCCCGCACCGCGATGAAGAGTGGCCCCCACTTGCCGCAACTGGAGAAAGCCCTCGCACGAACCAAAGACCCAGCACAGCCAAAAATAAATAAATAAATAAATAAATAAAAATTAAAAAAAAAAAAAAGATTAATGCATTTAAAAAAAAAAATAAAAATAAAACACTGATGTTTTCCTGCCATCTGGGTAGTAATAACCATATGTATATATATATATATTTAAACGCATTATAGTTTATAAACTACTTTTCCATATGTCTTCTAATTTGTGTTGGGTTTACTTCCATAAACGCTTTTGTTGGACATCCAGTTTCACATTGGAAAGTGACTTGAGTTTAATTAAAATTCATGGACATTTTCTTAACCTGTGTTTTTCAGTATCTCATCAGTAACAGAGTACATAGTATCTGCCTTTTAGGATTATTTTGATGAGCATGTGAAACAAAATAGTAAAATTAAAAATTTTATTACGTAACTCAGGACCTGGCACATAATATAGTCCACTAATGTATTTCCCTGATCCCTATTCCCAGCCTGCTTCTTCATCTATAAAAACAATAAATTCTACCTTGCAGTTTACTATGAAAAGAAATCCTTCAACAAATATTTATTGAGATATTGACGCCAGAATTTGTGATTGAATTTTTATCCCTGCCAGCTTCTGAAGAGCCCAGAATTCTCTCTTTAACAAAGAGATAAGGCGTTAGTGCCAGGCAAACGAATTTTTTTTTTTTTTATAAAATAGGGAGATTGCTTGGCACCTAGGTGGAGAGACTGAGGGATCCTGTCAGCATTTAATTATGGGAGAGTGAGTACAATATAATACAGATGCCTCAGATTATGCTCAATCCATACCACGCCTTCCACAGTGGGAGTCAGACACTGGCTAAAACCAGTGTCTAGGAGGCTGGCTCGAGGCGCATGTGAATGTACAGGGAGTTTCCCATCAAGCCCTTCGGCTTGCCCAGGCCTCCTAACAGCACCTCCCACAGTGCTCCAGAGCTCCCTAGTCACGTGAAAGGGTGGCTCTGTAGACCCGAGGAAAGCTGATGCGCAGTCCAGGGGGCGGGGGTACCACGCTTCCCTTCCACCTCCCCAACTCCCGGTCAGGCGTGATCTCGCGTGAGGTGGGGAGTATCTTCTCGCGAGAACTAGGTCGGGATCCCTCCAGGTCCGCCTCCTTGGTGAGGAGGAGGAGAAGGAGAAGGAGGCGGAGGCGGAGGGAGGAGGAAGCCCCGTCGCGGCCTCCGCCGCCGCCAACGGGGCTGTCCCTGTACCTCCCGATGGAGTTTGAGGCCGTGAAGCCGCCGCCGAGCTCTGCCCCGGCGAGACGAGGCGCCTCCGTCGCCGAGCCGCGCGGTCGCGGGGCTCCCGGGAGCGGCCCTTAGCGACCCCGCCCGGTCCCCCTCAGGTAGGGCGGGGGCGGGCACGATGCGGCTCGGGGCCAGCCTAGGTCCCAGGTCCCCGGCGGTCGGGCGGGTGACCGGTCTCAGCCCGGGGTCTGTGCGTTGTCGTCGCCGGTGCCCCGAGGGTAGGGAACCGAGGGCCGCACCTGACACCCGGACCGGGCCCGGAGTCTCGGGCCGGAGGAGGCCCCTCGCCCTGGTAGGGCTTTTTCAGTACCAAGCGCCCGGCGCTAATGGCCACCTCCGGTCGACACCGGCCGAGGGGCCGCTTCTGCCCCTAAGGAACCCATGCAAGCAAAGACCAGGCTTCCCTCTCCCTTTTCTACACCAGTTAGTAAGAGTGGGGTTGGAGGAGGTCCTCGAAACCAAGTCCTCTCCTGGCTTTTCGGCTTTCTGCCCTGGGGCTTCCCGAGATCCTAAAGCAGGAATGGTGGAGGCGATCTGAGTGGTAAATAGGGACCCCGGCTAAACAATGCCCTGGGAGGGCTTAACCTCCTGGGAGGGAGAGGGCCGGACCAGAGTGGTTGCACAGTGGTTGTGACGGAGCAATGGCGTGAAACAGCCAGGGAATTCTGCTATGGTTTTCTTTCCCTCCTTCATTTTTCCTTCTTGGAGAAGCCTCTTAAGGAGACTCTTCCACCATCTTAGAAGAATGGTAGAAAGCATCTTTGTTTCTCAGAAGCAGCTCTACTTTTCTCTGTTCTTAGCTTTCAGGAAGGAAGAAGATGGGGGTAGCTGTCATTTCAATCCTTGGAATCACAGAACAGTTTAAGATACCGGCAGATAGAACCTTGACATCAAAATAGCCTCAAGTAATCACTGACATAAAGTAGATCTAATTTCATGATTCCCACCCTCTTTTTTTTTTTTTTAAATAACTACCTAGTTCCCTTTTAATTCCTATTCTCCCCTTAGCTAGGCCCCTTCTTTTTAATTCCTACTCTCCTCCCACCACCTGTGTTAGAATGACTTTGTATCCCAAATAAAGTGCTTAAGTAATCTTTTTTCTGTGTTTGTATTAGTCAAACTTTTAAGTTCCCATAGGAACTTTTGATTAACTTGAGAAAGTTAATGTTGCTACACTAAATTGATATAATTATACCCAAAAGCAAAGAAAGAAGTATTTTAGTTAGCTTTGTGCAGCCTGTTTATAGTTAAACATACAAATTTAGTTGTGGCTTCTCGAAACATTAAGAAGACTTCATGGATTCTTTTATCTGTCTAAAAAGCCACACCACTGTTCTAACATAACATCCCTTTCTTACGTTGTTTACTTCCACATTCAGTTCTTGAAGAAATCGAGGCCGTTACATCCTGTCAAAGACCATCTTTCAATATTGCCATTTTTGTTGATTTGGAGATTGATGTTTTCCAAATTTTTAGAGTTTGGAAAATAGCTAGAAGGACAAAATGTTAAACATACATTCCAGACGTGTTTAGGAAAAGCAGATGTTATAATTCAAATTGGCGCCTATTTGAGGATTTAATTGCAGTCGTGTTCATTAGGGGATTCTTTGAGTTACTCCTGATCTGTTATTACTGTTGGGTTAACCTGACATGTAAGAAGACTTACGTTCTTTGTTCATATGTTTTCATTAATTCATTTTCTGCTTTTGTAATTTGCTGTGTCTTCCAGTTTGAAAAAAGTCAAAAAAATTCTTTTGGGAGGGAAAGCATTTTTCTTTACACAGAATTTTATATTCAGAAATAGAACTTCCACATTGTGTGCAATATCAAATAATGATAAATAAACTTACAATAAGATCTTATTATTATAAGTACTTGTTTATTGTTTTGGTTGGACTGGGTTGAAGTTTCATTTTCTATTGATGGAAAAAGGAAGCATGTAGTAAAATAAAGCCAGCTGAAAATTTAAAATAATGTTTTGCACCTAGTCTCATAAATGTTAAGTTACATCTTTATGATCGTCAGGCTTTTTAGTTTTATGAAAACCTTCCTAAGTGTAGATGTAACTTTAACCTCAAATTCTTAATAAAAATTAGTTTTGAGTATTACTTTATAATTTTAAGGACTCTAGAGTTGCACAGTCCAACACTAGCCAATAGCCACATGTGGCAATTGAGCACTTCAAATGCGGCTGGTGTGAATTGAGATGTGCTATAAGTGTAAAATACACCCCAGATTTCAAGACTTAGTCCAAAAAAAAAAGAATTTAAAATATAATTTTTTATATTGATTACATGTTGAAATGATATTTTGGTTAAATTGGGTTAAATTATTATTAAAATTAATTTCACCTGTTTTTCCTTTTTTTAATGTGACTACTAGATATTTTATTTTTTCTTTATTTTTTTTAGTCTTTATTGGAGTATAATTGCTTCATAATACTGTGTTAGTTTCTGTTGTACACCAAGGTGAGTCAGCCATATGCATGCATATGTCCCCATATCCCCTCCCTCTTGAGCCTCCCTCCCAACTACTAGATATTTTAAATTACTTGTGGCTCACATTATATTTATACTGGACAGTGCAGTTCTAGAGTACTGCTCTTCCAAGAAATAAATTATCTGAATAGAAGTAGGTGCATGAAAACCAAAAATTTCCTGACAGAATGTCTTCTTATAATCAGAATAACCAAAAGGCTAAAGACTTTGATAATATGAAGGGTAAATTTATCCAGTGGCCATTATTTGATAGGCAGAAGTGAGTAATTAAGTTATATCTCAAAAAAAGTACTTTTCAGGTAGTCATCACTAAAATAGCAAAACTTTATTGGTTACATTAGTTAAAATAGAAAATTATTCCATTACTGTTCTAATAGAAGACATTGAAAGTTAAATCTCATACTTATTAAAAAACTGAGTTCAGGGCTTCCCTGGTGGTGCAGTGGTTGAGAATCCGCCTGCCAATGCAGGGGACATGGGTTCGGGCCCTGGTCTGGGAGGATCCCACATGCCGCGGAGCAACTGGGTCCGTGAGCCACAACTACTGAGCCTGCGCGTCTGGAGCCTGTGCTCCGCAACGAGAGAGGCCGCGATGGTGAGAGGCCCACGCACCGTGATGAAGAGTGGCCCCCACTCGCCGCAACTGGAGAAAGCCCTTGCACAGAGATGAAGACCCAACACAGCCAAAATAAATAAATAAATGAATAAATTTATAAAAAAAAAAAAAAAACTGAGTTCAACCCCATAGTGGATTTTAGAAGTAAAACTTCAGTCATATATCTTTCATAACATATACTGAAGCACATATAATAGCAGTCTTTAACATTGTAATTTAGTTCCTTTTTTCCAGTCCTTTTCATATGTTTGAATGCTGAGTTTTAGAATTTACAGATTATTTTCATTGGTTTTGTTTGTTAGTTTTATAGGTTAAGGTCTAAATTGTACCTATGATGCTTTAAATATAATTTTTTAAGTCCAAAACTAATTATTTTTAAGGTTTCTGAATTGAGAAGTACTGTTACAGTCCATTTCAGTAGCTTAAGTTTCTCACATGGGTGAACTAAAATGAAAACAGTGTTTTAATTAACAGACCTGAGCCCTAATGTTTACATCTTTATAAAGAGAATTGTGAAATACTGTATTTTTTTTTATTATACAATAGTGAACGGGGCATAAACCTTACTCTGACATTTTAAAATCAAGTTTCATAGTCCTGAACTGAGTGCATAATATCATGGTGGACTAAGAAAATGAAAGTACTTAGCTGATAAGCAGTTTGCCTTTAATAAAGCAATTTCTAATTTGCATCATATAAGAGGTGTCTATTACTCTTCCTGTTTTATGAATTAGTATGCATTACAAGGAACTTATAGCCTGAAAAATTACTTGAGTAAAAATCTGTTTAAGGTCTCCTTTCTAATATAGCATTTCTCACTCCTATGCTTTATCTTGTTATTCTTCAATTTTAGTAACTAGTAAATGAAATGACTTAATACAAATAATTTAATTTGAACGTTTTTCTTAAGTAGTCCCTTTATATATCTAGAGGTATGGGCTTTTTAAGCCATTTTATCTCAATTTGAGATGTTTTGGGAGTATCTTTAGGATGGATACCTACTTTACTGTTAAATATAAATGTTATTAGCAATTTAAAACTTCCATAGTTTCAAGTAAGTTACTATGGCATGTATTAGTATAAACCTGCAAGTTTTACACATCAATATATATTAGCTTGCTATGGGTCATTTAGATGCTTTTTAAAAAATAAATTATAGAGACAGTAGGCTATCATTTTTGATAATTATAAAAATATTTTCTAGGTAAACATTTACAAAGTGCCTTTGAAAGGAATGAAAGGTCAGTTTTGTCATCACTAATTAAACATTTCAGTGTTTCAGACAAAATTTTATTTTGTCTTTATCATAATTGAGGAATCTAGAATTTATCAACAGTGGTACTGAGGAAAAACATTTAAAAAAGTCAAACTGTTTCTTATATCTTACCAGGACAGTTCAGTTTGTAATTTTCCTGTCAGAAAGTTAGAATCTGACACATAGCAGAAGGAGAATTTGACAAATTTTTTTTTCTTTCAAAGGTATTTATTTGATTTCTACTAGAAATTAAATTTCTCAGCATTAATTATGTTGAAACATCTGGTGTTCTTAGACCTAGAAACACATATGAGATATTACAACTATCAAGTGTATTCCTGAATAATTTGAAACACTTCAAAACTAGTAGGTGAAAATATGAAAGACAGCATTTTTATGTTTAGTTCAAACTGAAATGGCTTTTCTCCCCCCACTGATTAACTTTAACGTAAAGCATTTCAGGATGATCTTGGAAAACTAAATAAGGAAAGAGTATTTGCTACTAGTTTCCTATTACCCAGTGGCCCATGGTATCCTAACCCACAGAATTAGCATTTCCAAACAGGTGGCCATTAAGAAAAAAATAGAGTGTCTTGTTTTGATAAATATTTTATCAGTTCAAGTTATTAACTAAATTAGGGCTCTCAGCACTAGATTTAACATAAAATTCATCCTTCCTTAAAGGTCTTTTCCTTGTATAATTCGGCAGCCTAGAAGACTAAACATTAAAAATGTTGGATAGTTTCAAGGAGTGATGTGTTCACCTGCGCAGTGCTCATCTCTGAAGTTGGAAGCAAACTGTTTTTAAGATTGATGGCATTGACAGATGTGGAAATGTGAAAGTGAAATGTGTAAAATAAAGTAAACGTAATTTGCAAGATTTGGGTAGTTTATAAATAAAGATATTAGATACTTTGCATCAGAGCTGTTTGAGGAAAAGTTTGTGTAGGTGCTTTTTACACAGCAAGTTCTGTAATTCATTTTTACCAAGGTATTTTTTAAAACCTTAGTTTTTTTGAATATAAAAAGCACAATAAAGGTTAATAGAATTCCTCATTTGAGTGTGGGGTTATTTGAGAATCAATTATACACTTTTCTGTCCTGAATCTGATTACATTTTTAAACATCTAATTTCTGTGGCACTAATATATTTGGATTGGTAAACATTCTTATGAAATAAAGTATTGGCTGATAATTGCCCTAAATACCTAGATTTTTTGTTCACCAGAGAGCATCTGTCAGACTTATACAAGTTTTGAATTGGAAGATGCAGAAAATTTGTGAAATGTAGAGTGTTCAAGTTTGGGATCTAAAGATTTTATTTTTTTAATATATATATGTTTAAAATTACTTATTTATGTATTTATTTTTGGCTGTGTTGGGTCTTCGTTGCTGTGCGCGGGCTTTTCTCTGGTTGCGCAAGCGGGGGCTACTCTTCGTTGCGGTGCGCGGGCTTCTCATTGCGGTGGCTTCTCTTGTTGCAGAACACAGGCTATAGGCACGCGGGCTTCAGTAGTTGTGGCGCATGGGCTGAGTAGCCGTGGCTAGCGGGCTCTAGAGCGCAGGCTCAGTAGTTGTGGCGCACGGGCTTATTAGTTGCTCCGCGGCATGTGGGATCTTCCCGGACCAGGGCTCGAACCTGTGTCCCCTGCATTGGCAGGCGGATTCTTAACCACTGCGCCACCAGGGAAGTCCCAGGATCTAAAGATTTTAAATTAGAGGTTTTGATACTAAATATTTTATTAAAAATTATGGAACGTTTTAATCTTAGTAATAAGAAAAGAAAAATCACTGTCATTTTTTTCCCTGTGTGCCTTTTAATCATATGCATATATAAAGATAGAAATTTAAACAGTTGACCCTTGAATAATGCTGGGGTTAATCCACATATAATTTATACTTGTCCATCTATATCCATGGTTCCTCTGCATCTGTGGATTCAATCAGCCATACTCCGTAGTACTGTAGTATTTACTACTGAGAAATATCTATGTATTTACCAAATGTAAAACCGATAGCTAGTGGGAAGCAGCCTGGGAAGCAGCCGCATAGCACAGGGAGATTAGCACAGGGAGATCAGCTCTGTGCTTTGTGACCACCTAGAGGGGTGGGATAGGGAGGGTGGGAGGGAGGGAGGGAGACGCAAGAGGGAAGAGATACGCGGATATATGTATATGTATGTATATGTATAGCTGATTCACTTTGTTATAAAGCAGAAACTAACACACCATTGTAAAGGGCTTATACTCCAATAAAGATGTTTAAAAAAAAGTATTATAAAAAAAAAAAAAGAAAATTATATGTGTATAAGTGGACCTGGACAGTTCAAGCCTGTGTTGTTGAAGGGTCAACTGTAATTTGCTGTTTTTCTGCTTAGAGTTATTAGATAAGAATATTATTTTATTCTTCAACATCTTGCTCATTGGACCTGACAGTTTTTGGTTATATATATATATAAATATATCACTAACTGATACGTTTTGTCAGAAGTATTGTAGGGAATTACATTCAACATTTGTATTTTCTTCTTTTTTTTTTTTTCTTTGCCACTGTTTTTAAGGTTAGCATCATTCTTTCATTTATGGACAAACGGCTCTATCATTAACAGTCTTCTCTCATACTGTTTCAGTACCTTAGTTAGCCTCATAGTCAGGTCCTGACCAGAGATTTCCTCTTTTGTGAAACTGCCAAGGTGAACTATCCTTGACTGACTTGGTCATTCAGGTGTCAAAGCTGTTCCTTCACTCCTGACTCACTGTGATTTTGTTTGGATCAATATTTCCAGAGTTCACTAACTCTTAGGTCATACCTTACTATGCTTGGGGGTAGTAGATATCCAAGGTAAACAAATTTTTTTTTTAATTAACAATTCAAAGTAATTTGTTTTTCTAAAAATGAAATTGTGGAAAGTTAATCTGTTTATTTGATGTGGTCATTAAGAAAAATACATGAAAGCTTTGATGAGCAACTGATATAAATATGTTGTCAGAAGGAGCACTTAGGATATTGTTTCTACACAAAAAGGTGTCAGAAATTTAATTCAGCAAATAGATTTAAAGAAAAAGATGTTCAAAGCATGTAGCATTATTCAGAATTGTTTTAGGTTTTGGGCCTCCCTGGTGGCACTGTGGTTGAGAATCCACCTGCCAATGCAGGGGACACGGATTCGATCCCTGGTCCAGGAAGATCCCACATGCTGCAGAGGAACTAAGCCCGTGCGCCACAACTACTGAGCTCACGCCTAGAGCCCGTACACCGCAGCAAGAGAAGCCACCGCAATGAGAAGCCCGCACGCAGCAATGAAGACCCAACACAGCCATGAATAAGTAAATTTATTAAAAAAAAAAAAAAAAGAAGTGTTTTAGGTTTTGAAGCTGTGATGGTTGACTTAAGCAGTTAACTCTTGAAAGGTGAATGATGAATATATGGTTAATTCTTACTTTTGTCCATTTCCAGCTTACAAAACACTACCCAGCAAAATAATGATCTGCTAGACTGCTAACCCGAGCATCCAGCTTCCACAATGCCTGTGCAGGCAGCTCAATGGACAGAATTTCTGTCCTGTCCAATCTGCTATAATGAATTTGATGAGAATGTGCACAAACCCATCAGTTTAGGTTGTTCACACACTGTTTGCAAGACCTGCTTGAATAAACTTCACCGAAAAGCTTGTCCTTTTGATCAGACTGCCATCAACACAGACATTGATGTGCTTCCTGTCAACTTCGCACTTCTCCAGTTAGTTGGAGCCCAGGTAACCTTTCAGGATTTTACGTGTTTGGTATAAGTAATAATTATAGAACTTTGTTCATTAAGGGGTACAAAGTATGTTGAGGGATATTTGAGACATAAAAAATACTCAATATACCTGATTTTCATTATTGTATTCCACAAATGATTTTCTTTAGATAATGTCATAAATCCTTATGCAAAACTGTAAATTGCATATAGTTATATACTTTTTTGTATTCAGTGCTGTGGTCAAAAGTTATGTTTTTAAGTGATTTTGGTGGATAAGAAACATTTTTGTATAAGCATACATAAATATTTAGTCATTAGGGTGTGTGAAAAGAAATGTAATCAAAGCTTTGGCCAGAAATCAACCATCTAGAACCCTTAAGTGGAGGTTTTTTGGTTTTCTTTAAAACTTCACTTGACTTTTAGGATGATATTATAAATGAGGAAATAGGTCTATATAGGTATATATTCATATATAAGATGTGTATATAGAAAACCAATTTCTAAAGTGTCAGTAACAAATTCTGCAGTTTCTGCTTATGCTCATATGCTATAAAAATAGCATGTCTTAAAAAAAAAAAAAGCATGTCTTATTTATCATTTTACTGAATCAGCAAGACCCTAGATTTATAATAATTTTCATTTAATGAGGGCCTACTTTGTGTTAGGTATGATAGTAAGCAGTCCACATCTATTATTACTAGTTCTTGTCATAGTTCTTCAGGTAGTTATGATCCCCAATTTACAGGTGAGGAAGAAGATGAAATTCTGTACCTCATGTACTACATATTAAAGCAAGAAAGTAAGGATTTTTCTGATTAATCACTTCTTAGAAAATTCAATGAATTAAAATACTCCATTCCTTTAGTGTCTTGATATTTGAGGTTTTCCTTTTTCCTTTTAAAGCACATTTCTTTTCAGTGTTCATAATCCAGTTAGACACTCTGAAATCAAGATGCATCTATTTATCAATAGTGTGTCATAAATTAACTGGCAGTTTTTTCCTTTATGGTGCATAAAACAATGGTGCCTCTTGCAAACCATGGCATCTTAGATCCAATAAAATACTGTAGATGATTTGTAGTAATACTAGCTATCATTTAGCATCTGCTATAGGTCAGGTATTGTGTTTTTTCACTTATAAATGTTCTCTCGGTTCGTCCTTAAATTATCTTGCAGGTCTTTACAATGTGACTTCTATTACCTTTTCAACCTTATCTCCTGCTCTGTCCTCACTCTTTCTGCTTAAGCCACACTGGCCTCCTAACCAATTGTAAGACGTACCAAACTTGTTCCCACCTGAGGGCTTTTTCAGTGACTGTTATTTTGCCTAAGATACTCATTCTCTCTCCTCTTTCAAGTCTATATTCAAATGTCATGATTCCCAAGGAAGCCTATCCTGACCACCCCTGTTAAAATTGCAATCCCCCTCCAACACTCTCAAATCCCCCTTATCCTTGCTGTATAATTTTTACTGACCACCTTCTATCATACTATATATTTATTTATTTTTTTAAAAAAATTATTGGCTGCTTCCTCTTTACTAGAATGTAAGCTACACAAGGGCAAGATATTTTGTCTGTTTTGCTCACTGATAGATGCCTACTTCCTAAAACTGCTTGGCACGTGGTAAGCGCTCCATGAATATAAATATTTGTTGAATTAAATTGAATTTTCATAATGGCACTGTGGAATAGGGATTTTCATCTTCATTTTGCAGATAGAGAAACCATGACCTGGCGCAGTTAAATAATTTACTCAAAATCATTTGTAGAAGTTGCAGAGCTGCCCAAGGTTTTACCCAAGTTTTGACCTTTCATTGAGAACAAGGCGGGGACAGACCATAAACAATAAATATAATAAGTAAATTATATAGGAAGCAGGTGCCAAGTGGTAAGGGGAAAAAAGTTCTTGCCTTTTTTTCCTACTTTTTATTTTGAAATACTTTTTTAATTGCAAAAAACAGTACACAGAGAACCTGTTAACTTTCTGCAGCTTCCCCTAATGTTAACATTTTTCAAAGTTATAGCATAGTTATCATCTCCAAGGATTAACACTGATACATTGTACAATTGACTTCCTCCTTTTTTCCTCTCATTAATTCACCCAGCCCATGCTATTACGTATGATATCCTTGGTTCTTGGAAAGCAGATTGGCTAGGTGTTTGGCTTTAATTTTACTTAAACTACTTTGATTGTCTCTGTATTAGAAGTTTACACTCACCAAGATTATTATCAAATATAAAATAAACAATTGCATGAACTGGATGAATGTATTTCTTCAGTTTTTCTTTGTTTTTTAGGTACCAGATCATCAATCAGTAAAGTTAAGTAATTTAGGTGAGAACAAACACTATGAGGTTGCAAAGAAATGTGTTGAGGATTTGGCACTCTACTTAAAACCACTAAGTGGAGGTAAAGGTAAGTTCATAAAAAAGTATTTTTATGGGTGAGTAGGACTTGGTAATACATTAATTTTGGAAGACTTGATGTTGATACCCTATTAAATAATTTTGAGTTTTGATAAATGAGTTTGCTTAAAGAGATCATGGAAATCTTTTTGATTGAGAACATTATACTATTTTCTAGAGATAATCAATATTGTTATTAATTTAAGAATTCATCAGACATACTACATATTGAGATTTATACAATGTTTATATTCACTGATTAAACTAATGGTGCTATAGCAGAATATTAGTTTTAATGAATCCTACTAAGACAATTTCATGTATTCATTCAGTCATTTATTAAATTTTATGGAGCACTTACAGTTAACTTACATAACTTACAGGTTAGGGTCTTCATGGAGCCCACAGTCTATTGGGGAGATAGGCATATAAGCTCAGTAAGTTAAGTGCTGAGACAGAAATGGAATTCTCTTCTGTTTATCACTGCATCCTCAGTAGCTAGCAGGTCACAGATGTAATAAAAAGTTGTTGAGTGAGTGAATTAATCAAGTATTTATTTTGTATCTGCTCTGTGCTTTCCACTGTTGGATATTTTGGACACGGTGACTTCCTTGAGAAACTTATCCTATCTACCTCATTCATTCATTGAACAGATACTTAAAGAGCATGTCCTAAGTACCAGGCACTGTTTTGGTACTTGGACTACATTAGTAAAAATGTCTGCCCTTACAGCATTTATGTTTTAGAAAAAGGAGAAAGTATAATAAAAAATAAGTATAATAAAAACAAATTATATAGTATGTTATAAATGATAATTGCTGTGGAAAGAAAACAGTATAGTTAAATGGATCAGAAATGTCAGAGTGAGGGGAAAAGGGTGGGTTGCAATTTTAAACAAGGTGATTAGTGTAGACCTTGTTAAGATGGTAGCTTTCGAACTTGAGATGAAAGAGGTGAGGTAGTTAACCATGTAGGTTCCTGGGAAAAGACTGTTCCAGGCAGAAGAAATAACAAAGTCCCTAAGGCATGCCTAGTGTCTTCAAAGAACAAAAACAGGAGAATGTACCTGGAGTAGGGTGAGTGAGGGGGAGAGCAGTATGAGATAATGAAAAGAAATGGTGAGGCCAGATGATGTATAGACTTACAGGCCATTTTAAAGACTTGAGCTTTTACTCTGAGTGAAATTGGGGAGTTACTCTAGGATTTTGAGCCAGAGGAATGACATGATATGACTTATGGTAAAAGGGTCACACTAGCTGCTCTGTTGAGAATTCAGTGTAGAAGGACAAAGGGAGAACCAGGGTATTGGTTAATAGGCTGATGGGACAAGGTTAGTGGAAGTGGAGGTAGTGAGAAGTGGACAGTCTGGATGTTCTTTGAAGGTAGAATCAAGAGAATTTCCTAAATTATTGGATGTGGGTATGAAAGAAAGAGCAGGGTCAAGTATGACTCCTGAGTTTTGGGGCCTGAGCACCTGGAAAAAGAAGTTACCATCAACTTACGCAAGGAATACTGCAGGGACATCAGGTTTAGATAGGAAGATCAGGAGTTCAGTTTTGGTCATGCTGAATTTGAGATGTCAAATCTTCACTTGGATGCTGTTAGGTAACCAGTGGATATATGTTAAGGAATGAGGTATAGGAACTGTAATTTTGGGAGTCATTGACATATAGGTAGTATCTAAAGCAATAAGACTGGATGAGATCACCTAAGTAGTGAGTATAGATAGAGAAGAAAACAAAAACTGGGTCCTAGGCCGTTTAACATTAGGAAGTCAAGAAGAAAAGATTAAATCAGCAAAGAAGACTGGAAAGGAAGAAGAAAGGAAGAAAATTAAGAGACAGGGGTGTTCTGGAAGCCAAGTAAAGAATGTTTTTAAAGGAGTTAGGAGTGATCTGTGTTGAGTGCTCTTGAGAGGTCAGATAAGATAAGGATTGAGAATTGACCATTGATTTAGCAAAGAGGAGGTAATTGTTGTTATGAGAAGAGCAGTTTTGGTCAAGAGATAGTGGCAAAAACTTGATTGGAGTAGGTTTTAAAGATTGTGAGGCAAGGATTTGGAGATAGTGAATATAGACAACTCTAGAGGATTTGCTGCAAAACGGAGGAAAGAAATGGGGCAGAGCAGGTAGGGGAAAAGGGATGAATAAAAAGATTTATTAATTTTTTAAGATGTATGAAATAACAGCATGCTTGTTCTTACTGTATGCTGATGCAAATGGTCAAGTAGAAAGGGAACAATCGATGATGTGGGAGAGGGAAGAATTGCTGGAACAATATCTTTGAATCTGAAAAGGGAATAGGATCTAAGATTTTGTCATTAAACTGTGTTCTAAATGTCTTATATACAAAACAACAACAAAAAAACTAGAGCTGTTGTTAATCATTACATTTAGATTTTTTTCATTTATTTAGCTCTAAATTTATCTTCAGTAGTTTTAGTGAAGATGAAGAATAGACTAAATAAACCCAAATTACTCTCTTTTGTGGGACGCACATAGCCTAGAGAATAGGATACCCAAATAAAATTCGAAGTAACTAAAAATTAGGCTCCAATTACCACAGAGTAGTAATAAATGGACAAAATATTCATTGTTAAAAAATGAAAGTACCTTATGGGGACTGATTAGGAATTGTGGCTTAATAGTTAAATACTAGATATTTTCATTAAATAGATAATGAAATTTGACTTGTCTTTTTTGATTGAAAAAAACTGTGGTTTCCTTTTTTCCTAAAGGTGTAGCTAGTTTGAACCAGAGTGCACTGAGCCGTCCAATGCAAAGGAAACTGGTGACACTTGTAAACTGTCAACTGGTGGAGGAAGAAGGTCGTGTAAGAGCCATACGAGCAGCCCGTTCACTTGGAGAAAGAACTGTAACGGAACTAATATTACAGCACCAGAACCCTCAGCAATTGTCTGCCAACTTATGGGCTGCTGTCAGGGCTCGAGGATGCCAGTTTCTAGGGCCAGGTAAGATAGATCACTGTCTTGCCTTTCTTACTGGCTATCAGAGCTAGAGGATGCCAATTTCTAGGAGTAGGTGAGAATACTCAGATTTATACATACAAATATTGACATAATTAAAGATAAATTACTTTTTATTAATCATAATTTATATGATAAAGAGTATGATAGTGTTTTAGAATGAATTTCTCATTTCTTTAAGAAAAGTGACATAGATCCAATTTTACAAATTAGAAAAGTGAGTTAGAGAGTAGGCCTAATAATACACAGGTAGTAAGTAAAGAAAAGTAAACCTTTTTATGAAAGAAATTAAAAGTTCATGATTGTCTTTAAAATTGGGAAACAGAAATTATTAGAAAAAATAAGAATCACCAGGGGATGATTCCTTTATAGTTACCATCATCTACATTCTGTTTAAAAAATCTTTACCTCTACCCAGGTTATGAAGTACTTTCCTGTGTTATCTTCTTGAAGCTTTATTGTTTTGCCTTTCTGATTTAGAACTATAGGCTAGGAAATTTATTTTTGCAAAGGAAACTTTTTTACTAAGTTGCATTGGGACCACTGGATAGACATGTGGAAAAAGATAAAATTGGATGTAATTTTTTTTTTCATGGCTGTATTTCTTTTTTTAAAAAAATATTTTTCTAATTATTTATTTATTTATTCTTGGCTGCATTGCGTCTTTGTTGCTACCTGTGGGTTTTCTCTAGTTGCGGCGAGTGGGGGCTGCTCTTCGTTGTGGTGCGCGGGCTTCTCATTGCAGTGGCTTCTCGTTGCGGAGCACGGGCTCTAGGCACATGGGCCTCAGCAGTTGTGGTGCACAGGCTTAGTAGTTGTGGCCGCAGACTCTAGAGCACAGGCTCAGTAGTTGTGGCGCACAGGCTTAGTTGCACTGCGGCATGTGGGATCTTTCCGGACCAGGGCTTGAACCCGTGTCCCCTGCATTGGCAGGCGGGTTCTTAACCACTGTGCCACCAGGGAAGTCCCCATGGATGTATTTCTTATACTCCTTAGCTACATAAATTCCAAGTAGGTTAGAAATACTTACGATTAAAAAATAAATTGTATAGGTAATAAAAACAAATACATGAGTGAATTCCTTTATAACCTAGGAGTAGGAAACACTGTTTTCTTTGGCTCCACATCCAGAAGCAGTAACAGAAAAGATTGGTATTTGGCTATATAATTTTTTTAATTGCATCATAATAAAACATCATAAGAAAAGTAAAAAAAAAAGACAAACTTGGGGAAATATTTATATTATATCACATACCGAGGGCTAATGTAACTAATATATAAGGTACTTGTAAAAACTCAGAAGAAAAATACCAACCACCCAATTAAAAAATTGACTAAAGATGCAGACAGACAACTCAAGGGAAAAAGTAATGTAAATGGTCCTCAAACATATAAAAATGTGCTCAGTATTTCTCATATTAAGAGAAATATACATTAAAATTATAGTGAAATACCATTTCTCACCTATCAGATTGGCAGAATTCAAAAGTCTAACAACTTTTGTCTCTTGTCAAGGCTGTGGGAAAACAGGTGCTTTCATCCAGTAATAGTGGGAATGCAAAGTGGTGCAAACTTTGAAGAGAGGGATTTGTCAATATCTAGCAAAATCACCTCTGTAGCTACCCTTCGGCCCAAAAGTGCTATTTCTAGGAATCTGTCCCATAAATATAGCAAAAAATGCAAAATGCATAAAGTTATAAAACACTGTTTATAACAGTGAACATCTGGAAGCAACCTGAATGTCTATGAATAGGAGACTGGCTTAGTAAACTGGTATATATCCTTCCAGTGGACTACCATGCATCTGTTGAAAGTAATGAGGAAACTGTATATATTCTGCTGCGTGTGATTTCTAGATACATTAAGTTAAAAAATAAAAGCAAGGTGCAGAATAGTGTGCCTGTTATAGTAAAGCACACTTTTAAATAGGGAAGGGAGAGAGAAACAACCATTCTCTAATTATTTGTATTTTCCAAAGGAAGCAATGGTAGGAAAAATTAAAAAATAATGAACATGTAGAGTAGGGAAGAACCAAGAGAAAGCAGATAGAGACAGAAGCTAGATCTCGCTCAGTGTACGTTGATTTGTAGTTTGTACCCATGTAAATGTTTTATGTAATCATAAAACAATTCTTAGTAAATGTAAGTTTTAAAAATTTAAATAAAATGAATAAAACAAAAAAACGCCTAAGAATGAAAAGCTAAAACATTCATAAGTTGGTAGCATATTCATCAGGAATGAACTATTTCAGGTGACTTTAGAACACAGTGTTTTTGATTTTTATATTCCTAGTGTGATATATAATAAATCCTAAATTGTATTCATTAGTCATATTGTTTATAATTCTATTGGTATTGTTATTTTGAAACTATTATACAGACACATAGTAGGATAAAGCAAGTAAGTAATTATGTTAATGCCATCAGGAACCAAGGTTTTTGGCATTTAAAAAAAGAGAGATACAAGTATGAAATCAAAGAATTTATGTAAAAACTCTGCGTTCTTAAATTTGAATTGGCAATATAAGTACAGACTCATTTATTTTTCTTTTTCTAGAAAATGACTGTTTCCTAGCTCTGTCTACTTAAAAGGCTTGGAAGCAATGAATAGCCATAGCACCCAAATTGTGGCCTTTAATAAATACCATTTCCTACTAAAAAGAAGCAGGGCTCTTTTAATAAATTTCTTATCCCAGTTCTAGGGTAGAAAAGTACAAGATGAACCTGGGAAGTCTTGTGCTAGAAAGCAAAAAAGCTATTAAAGACCATCAGAATCTTGTCAAAAGGACAGAATTTGAAAAGGCTCCCACTGGACAAAAGTGGGACAATGTGAACCTCCAAACGAATAATGACTATAATGGATTGAAACACATAAAATGTGTAAAAATCCATGATCTTGTAATGATAGTACAGAAAAAATAAATTGGTTATCTTTGGCAGTTGCTAGAGCACCAACACATTATGCTAAAAATTGGAAAAGGAATGGAAAAAAAGCATGTTTTTTCTGACTTTCCTTTACAAATTGCTTTCAAGGACAGTTTCTCAGGGTTTTGAGGGTAGGTTTCTCTTTTAGCAAAATTCCAGCTAATAAATTTAGAAAAACAATGTTAAGTTTAGAAAAATCACATAAAATGAATTAATGGGTCTAGGCAAGAATTATTATTGGCTGTTAAAACCAGTAGATGAAAGGTTAATAAATGAAAAAGGCCCGAACCCACTGATCAATCTTAACATTACTAAAAGTGAGACATCTAGGTCTTAAGTATCTCCTGATGTGATACATAGAATAAGGTGTATGCTTGCCCCCCCCCCCAAAAAAAACCCAAAAGCTAAAAACTCATTCTGAATCTAATCAAGTCTCTAGTTTACATGAAGTAAGGAGGATAAAGGAACATCACAAATACAAAGTTAGCCAAATTGAGAATGTGGGGTATTGTTTAGAAAAATGATTGTTTCTGCAACAAATTATTTTCTAAATGGGTGGGTGGGAGAGTGGGGGAGAACTAGTATAGGTTTTTTTTTTAAGCTTGAAGACATAGAAACCAAAAGCAATATATGGACTTTATTTGGATACTTACTCAAAGAAACCAACTATAAGAAGAAATTTTGAGACAGTGGGAGAAAATTCAACCTGAACTGGGTATTAGATGATATTAAGGAAATATATTACTCTTTTTAGATATGATAATGGTGTTATGTTAATTTAAAGTTCTTACGTGTTAGAAATACATAATGAATTATTTAAGGATGAAGTACTATGTTATCTTGGATTTACTTCAAACCACTCCAGCCAAAACAAACTAGAAAAGTGGGTAATGAGTAGATGGATGAAACCTTAGTGTCAGCCGCTGTATTATGGGTACATGTTATCCCTACTTTTGTATATGTTTAAAATTTTCCATAATACAAAGTTAAATTGAAAAATAATTTTTAAAATCCATATTTATATATAAGAATGCTTACCTGTAGATATTCCCTCATGTTTATTTACCTTACCTAAGAAGCACTAGACTAGGTATCAAATATCCTTTGTTCTGTAACTCGACAACAAAAAGATAAACAACACAATTTAAAAATGGGCCAAGGGCTTAAATAAACATTTCTCCATAGAAGATACATAGATGGCCAAGAAGTACATGAAAAGATGCTTAGTGTCATTGGTCATTAAGGAAATGCAAATCAGAATCACAATGAGATACCATACCCACTAGTTGGCCATAGTTTAAAAAGTGGAAAATGAAAAGTGTTGGCAAGGAAGTTAGAGAACTTGGGAATGTAAAATGATGCAGCCTCCATGGAAAAACAATTTGGCGGTTCCTCAAAAAGTTAAACGTAGAATTACCCTATGACCCAGCAGTTCCACTCCTAGGTGTATACCCAAAGGAACTGAAAACAGGTATTCAAACTAATACTTGTACTCGAATGTTTATAGCAGCATTATGCACAATAGTCAAAAGGTAGAAGCAGGGCTTCCCTGGTGGCGCAGTGGTTGAGAGCCTGCCTGCTAATGCAGGGGACATGGGTTCGAGCCCTGGTCTGGGAAGATCCCACATGCCGCGGAGCAGCTGGGGCCTGTGAGCCACAACTGCTGAGCCTGCGCGTCTGGAGCCTGTGCTCTGCAACAAGAGAGGCCACGATAGTGAGAGGCCCGCGCACCGCGACGAAGAGTGGTCCCCGCTTGCCGCAACTAGAGAAAGCCCTCGCACAGAAACGAAGACCCAACACAGCCAAAAATAAAAATAAATAAATAAAAATTAAAAAAAAAAAAGGTAGAAGCAATCTGGATGTCCATCAATCCTGATGAATGGATGAACAAAATGTGGTATATTTATGGATAGAATATTATTCAGCCATTCGAAGGATTGAGAAACCGATACATGCTACAATGTGGATGAACTTTGAAAATGTTATTTTAAGTGAAAGAAGACAGACAAAAGGTCACAATATTCTGATTCCATTTATATGAAGCATCAACAAAGATCAGTCCATAGAACCAGACATCAAGCTAGTGGTTCCCAGAGACGGGGTGGGGGGGCATTGTGGGGGGTGGTCAGGGGTATAGGGTGTGACTGCTTAACGACTATAGAGTTCCTTTCAGGTGATGAAAATGTCTTAGAGCTAGATAGAGTTGATTGTTACACAACATTGTGAATTGTATACTTTAAAATGGTTAATTTTAGTTACGTAAATTTTACCTCAACTTTTAAAAAGTCCTTGGTTCTAGTTATAATTTTGTTGCTAACTAGTTGTGAAACTTGGCCTAGTCACTTAACTTTTCTGGGCCTCGATGTCTTACTTGGGGAAAGAGGGGTTTGATTTTTAATCTAGATTCTAGATGATCTTTCAGTTCCATTGTTTTCATTGAGAGTCAATGTATTTTTAACTTTTTAATTCTAAATAATTTCAAATTTACCAGAGTTACAAGAATAATGCAGAGAATTCTTATATACTCTTTATCCATATTCACTAGTTTTTAATATTTTGCTATATTTGTAGTATAATTCACTCTTTCTCTCTTCTGAGCCATTGAGAGTAGGTTGCATATTTCATGCCCCTTTACCCCTTGCACTTAAGTATGTGTCCTACGTAAAAACAGTACATTCATCAAATTCAGAAAACTTAACATTTGTAAAATGCTGCAGTCTATATATAGTTCATACTCCAGTTTTGTTGGTTTTTCCAAAAGTGCCTTTTATGGCATTTATTTTCTTTCATTTTATGATCGAGTCTAAGATCACGTATTGTATTTATTTGTCATGTCTCTTTTTAGTCTTCTTTAACATAGTACCATTCCTCAGCCTTTCTTTGTCTAATGTTGGTATTCGTGAAGAATACAGGCAGTTATTTTATAGAATATTGCTTAATTTGGGTTTTTCTGATGCTCCTTCATGATTAGATTCAGATTATACTCTACCTCCCTGGCTGGAAAACAACATAAATTGATGCCTTCTTTAGGTAGTGCATCCAGGGGCTAATATCACTTTTAAATTATATACAAAATAATTCTGACAGGCAAAGCAACAGTCTCATGCATTAAAAACTTACCATTTATCTTAAGACTTCTATGTGTTCTCTACATGTTATTTACATACTTTTTTTTTTTTCCTTAGCCCTGTAAACCTCCCCCCTTTTTTTAATTTATTTTTTAATTTATTTTTTGCTGTGTTGGGTCTTCGTTTCTGTGCGAGGGCTTTCTGTAGTTGCGGCAAGCGGGGGCCACTCTTCATTACGGTGCGCGGGCCTCTCACTGTCGCGGCCTCTCTTGTTGTGGAGCACAGGCTCCAGCCATGCAGGCTCAGTTGTTGTGGCTCACGGGCCCAGTTGCTCCGCGGCATGTGGGATCTTCCCAGACCAGGGCTCGAACCCGTGTCCCCTGCATTGGCAGGCAGACTCTCAACCACTGCGCCACCAGGGAAGCCCCTCTACATGTTATTTAATTGTCATAGTAGCTCTGTGAGTTTTAAAAATGAGGGCTTTTTTTTCACTTTAACATTATCATTATCTAGTTGACTATTAAATACCTACAGAAGATATATTTTTTTTAAGTTCTGTTGACTTGTGTTCTATTTGGTTGTTTAGTAGGATGCATGTTTTCTTTTGCTTGATTTCTTTTTAAGTAAACTGTATTTGCGCACGTGTGATAGCCTGTTTTTCTGCTAAGTATTTACAGACTGCAGATAATGAACCACCATAAACTAATACCCAAAGTAGTCTGACAGGCATGATCTGCAGGTCTACTCATTTATCATGAACTCATGTTCTTTACTTCTAGCTATGCAAGAAGAGGCCTTGAAGCTGGTGTTGCTGGCATTAGAAGATGGTTCTGCTCTCTCAAGAAAAGTTCTGGTACTTTTTGTTGTGCAAAGACTAGAACCAAGATTTCCTCAGGCATCAAAAACAAGTATTGGTCATGTTGTGCAACTACTGTATCGAGCTTCTTGTTTTAAGGTCAGTAGCAAGCAACCATCTAAACATTACATACCTGGGTGTGAGATACCTGGAATGGGTGTTGCCTGGTCTAGAGGCCCCAGAAATACAGAATGCTTACAAGAGTTAAAAGGAAACTTTGCCTTCTGCATTTATTGCATCTGTGATACTGCGTATGTGTGATACTACTGTGTGTAGGTGTAGGAACACATACGTGAAGGTGTCAGTAACACTGTGAGGAAATAGTTTGGTAAACTTGGCTCTTGGAATAATAAAAGTGAACTAAAGAAGCCTACTTCATTAATGTTTACCATCTTAAAAGGGAGTCAGGAAGCATACTGAAGACTTCATAACAGTAGGTAATGTTTTAACTTCCCTATTATTATTTTTATCTCTTTCTCTGTGGTGATTAGATTAAAGCCTTTAATCTGAAGATGGCCCATATGTTGTCTTATGGATGACAAGAGAGTGAAAAGTTGAGGATACTGCCCCACTCTGCATTTAGATGGTGGGGTTTTTGGCAGAGAGGATAGGGATGAACCCTTAAGTTATTTAGAAATGTAGTTTCATTGTTGAATAGGTTTATGGGTGATGACAGTTACTGAGAGACGTGGAAAGTAGGCTGAATCCTTGACGTTTCTGCATGTTACAAGAATATAGGTTACTGGTGGGGACTTGAGAAGGGCCCAAGGACTTGGAAATAGAAAGACCCATTGGCTTCTATAAAGCAAAACATCTGTAAAGTACTTCTATAAAGTAAAACATCTGAATTTGAAGCCAAAGTTTATTTAAGCTATTTTGCTGGTTTTATAGTCCAAGAGTGAAAACAGTACAGGCAGAAAGGAGGTTTTCTTGGCACACTGCTTAGTTTGAGATAACAGGTTAATTGATGATGGAAATATGTTCAAATGAGTTCACTTATCTGCACAAATGAGGGTTGGACACTATCTGCCTGATAGTTACAGTGCTTGATTGTGTCCTTAGGGCAGCAATTGAAATGAGTCTCTGGTTCCTCAAACATAATGTTTTTGGCTAAGCAGGCAAATTACAGAAATCATTTATCATCCTGAAGTGACTGGCTTGGTTCTCACACTGCGTATTGTTGACTTAATGTTGTTTCTTTTCCTCAATGGTATCATACAGATTTGTGGTTTATGATTGTCATACATCTACAGCTGCTCCTAATATCTGACATTTGAATAGAAAGATTTCAATTTCATGCTCCCATTTCATCTTGTACTACTGCCCTGTAGTTTAAAATGTTAAAAGCAGTGTTTACATGAATAAAAGGATATCATGCTGACAGTTGCCAAAGGCCTCTCTCCAGGGGCATTTACTCTAATAAACTCACCATTGTTGAAGGTCTTTTCCTTGATTATAGACTTAGAGACCTGAATTTTGGGGGTTCCTCAGGAACAGAATCACCACAACTGAGGTCACGTACTACATATTATCAATTTTATAAATTTGTAATGAGAAGTGCAACTTCTAAATGACTAATTCTCATGTCATAGCTATTTTCCTGTAGAAGAGTATCAAACCTTTGCTTGCTTAGCATGGAATCAGAACAAGGGGAGTTAATGATTCTATTGTTTAATGCAGTGATTCTAAACTGAAGATACACATCAGAATCACCTCTGCAGTTTTGAGGAGTATACATTTGTGGGTCCCATCCCTAGATATTTTGATTTGGTAAATCTGATACCAAAATATACCAGTGAGACTTGAGCATTCATATATACTTGTTAATTATGCGGTCCTTGAAACCAGGGATTCTGATTACCTGAAATTGTAGTTTTCGAAGCGTCATAGATGATTTTGATGCATGTTTATAGAACTTTAATAGGGCCAGGCTCTGTTAGCCACCTATATACATCTTACAACTCAGGTGGATAGATGTTCATGCTGCCCAAGAGGCACCCTGTACCTTGGTGGTTGGATGAATGTTACCATCCTCTGGTTTTTTGGGTTTTGTTTTCTGTTTTGGATTAATAATTCCTCCTTTTGTTTCCTCAGTGTTTCTTTTTTTTTTTTTTTTTTTAATTATTTATTTATTTGATTGTACCAGGTCTTAGTTGCATCAGGCGGGCTCCTTAGTTGCAGCATGTGGGCTCCTTAGTTGCGGCATGAGAACTCTTAGTTGTGGCATGCATGTGGGATCTAGTTCCCTGACCAGGGATCGAACCTGGGTCCCCTGCATTGGGAGCATGGAGTCTTACCCACTGCGCCACCAGGGAAGTCCCTCCTCAGTGTTTCTTTAAGTAGGTTATTTTGTGATTTCTAAATTATACTCTGCTCTTTCTTAAATTATACTTAAGACTGTGCTGATTAGAATTTTGGGTGTCCCATACTTTTATATAATGTATTTATATATTCTCAAAGAGAATTGTGAACTGATACTATTAAGTTAACTCTTGGATGATAACTTGATTTCCCCACCTTCATGTTCTTGGGGTCATATTACTGCTGTCTCATGTGCCAACAACAGCAATCAAGACTCCCAGTGAGGTGGTCTTAGGGAGATTTTCATTTCCTGATGAGAAAATCATCAATTTGAATAGTTTGAACTATTTGTTCAATCTAAGTTTCAGAGCCTGTACTAGGCCTAGGTATTCTAAATTCTAACCACGTATCAGATTTCATTGTGGCCATTAGCAAGTTCTAATGGTTCAGGAATAAGTGTGTATCATTTATTGTGGAAATTATCTAGCCACATACCTGCATGTTTAGATAATTAGACAGTTACTAGGACATGTGAAACTACCTTTTGAATTTATGTTTTTTATCACTTAAGTATAGATTAAAGCTATAAAAATACCCTAATAATTTTTGTGGTGGCAGAAAATTTCTTAATTTCTTAATCATCACCCATAGCACTAATGTTTGCCTAACCATCATGTCCCTCTTCTACTTAAAAGTCCTCAGTGGTTTCCCATTCCCTACAGGATAATATAGTCATACCTCAGATATTGCAGGTTTTGTTCCATACCACTGCAGTAAGGCAAATATAGCAATAAAGCGAGTCATAAATTTTTTGGCTTCCCAGTATATATAAAAGTTATGTTTACACTATACTGTAGTCTATTGTGTGCAATATCATGATGCCAAAAATGTATGTACTTTAATTAAAAAATACTTTATTGCTAAAAAAGGCTAACCGTCATCTGAGTCTTCAGCAAGTCGTAGTCTTTTTGTTGGTGGAGAGTCTTGCCTCAGTGTTGATGGCTGCTGACTGATCAGGGTGGTGGTTGCTGAAGGTTGGGGTGTTTATGGCAATTTCTTAAAATAAGACAACAATGAAGTTTGCCCCACTGATTGACTCTTCCTTTCACAAATGATTTCTCTGTAGCATGCAATGCTGTTTGATAGCATTTTACCCACAGCAAAACTTCTTTGAAAATCGGAGTCAGTCCTCTCAAACCTCGCTGCTGCTTTATCAACTAAATTTATGTAATATTCTAAATCTTTTGTTATCATTTCAACAATCTTCACAGCATCTTCACCAGGAGTAGATTCCATCTCAAGAAACCATTTTCTTTGCTCATGCATAAGAAGCAACTCCTCATCCATTAAAGGTTTATCATGAGATTGCAGCAATTCAGTTACATATTTAGGCTCCACTTCAATTCTCGTTCTCTTGCTGTTTCCACCACATCTGCAGTTACTTCCTCCACTGAAGTCATGAACCCTTCAAAGTCATCCATGAGGGCTGGAATCAACTTCCTCCAAACTCCTGTTAATGTTGATATTTTAATCTCTTTCTGTGAATCACGAATGTTCTTAGTGGCATCTAGAATGGTGAATCCTTTCTAATCGGTTTTCAGTTTACTTTGCCCAGATCCATCAAAGGAATTACTATCTATGGCAGCTCTAGCCTTAAAAAATGTATCTCTTAACTAATAAGACTTGAAAGTCAGAATTACTCCTTGATCCATGGGCTGCAGAATGGATGTTGTGTTAGCAGGCATGAAAACAACATTAATCTCATTGTATATCTCCATTGGAGCGCTTGAGTGACCAGGTGCATTGTCAACGAGCAGTAATATTTTGAAAGGAATCTTTTTTTCTAAGCAGTAGGTCTCATCAGTGGGCTTAAAATATCTAGTAAACCATATTGTAAACAGATGTGCTGTCATTTGGGCTTTGTTGTTCCATTTCTAGAGTACAGGCAGAGTAGATTTAGCGTAGTTCTTAAGGGCCCTAGCTAGGATTTTTGGAAAGGTAAATGAAGATTGGCTTCAATTTAATGTCACCAGCTGCATTAGCTCCCAACAGGAGAAGCTTTGAAGCTTTGAAGACAGGCACTGACTTCTCCTCTCCAGCTATGAAAGTCCTAGATAGCATCTTCTTCCAATACAGGACTGTTTCATTTACATTGAAAAATCTGTGCTTTAGTGTAGCCTCTTTCATTAATTATCTTAGCTAGATCTTCTGTATAACTTGCTGCAGTTTCTACGTTAGCACTTCCGGCTTGCTTCATCTTGTAATTTTATGTTATAGAGACGGCTTCTTTCCTTAAACCTCATGAACCAACCTCTGCTAGCTTCAAACTTTTCTTCTGCAGTTTCCTCACGTCTCTCAGCCTTCAGAGAATTAAGGAGAGTTAGGGCCTTGCTGTGGATTAGGCTTTGGCTTAATGGAATGTTGTGGCTGGTTTGATCTTCTATCCAAACCAATAAAACTTTCTCCATATCAGCAATAAGGCTCTTTTGCTTTCTTATCATTTGTGTGTTCACTGGAGTAGTGCTTTTAATTTCCTTTAAGAACTTCTCCTTTGCATTCACCACTTGGCTAGCTCTTGGCACAAGAGGCCTAGGTTTCAGCCTGTCTTGGTTTTCAACATGCCTTCCTCACTAAGCTTAATCATTTCTAACTTTTGATTTAAAGTGAGAGATTTGACTCTTCCTTTCGCTTGAAGCCCATTGTGGGGCTATTAACTGGCCTACTTTCAATATTGTTGTGTCTCAGGGAATAGGGAGACCTGAGGAGAGGGAAAGAGGCAGGGGAACACCAGTTGATAGAGCAGTCAGAACACACATTTATCAATTAAGTTCGCCATCTTTTATGGGTGTGGTTCATGGCGCCCCAGAACAACAATAGTAACATAAAATATCATTGATCACAGATCACCATAACAAATGTAATAATAATGAAGTTTGAAATATTGCAAAAATTAACCAAAATGTAACACAGAGACATGAAGTGAGTAAATGCTGTTGGAAAAATGGCACCAATAGACTTGCTTGACACAGAGTTGCCACAGACCTTCAGTTTGTAAAAGACGCACTACCTATTGGTGAAGCACAATAAATTAAGTGCAATGAAACAAATTGTGCCTGTCCCCAAATTTCTCACCATAGTATACAAGGCCCTCTGTGATTCTTCTCCAGCCTACATCTTAGCCTTTAATTCTATGTGCTCTGCTCTTTCATGTTTCTGTTTACCACTTGCTACTCTTTTTAGAATTCTCTTCCTCACCCTTCTTTGCCTGGGGAACTCCTATTCATTCTTCAAGACTCAGTTCATGTAGCCTTCTGCTGGGGGAAGCCTTCCCTGATACTCACCCTTCCCTCCCCCACCTGTCAGATTTAATTGCCTTTCCTTTATGTTGCCATAGAGTCTTAACAATAGCACTTCTACTATAATTTTCTATTTACAAGTTTCTTCCCTACCACCTGCTGAGCTCATTGAAGGAAGGCAGAATTATGTATTAGGTTTTGTAAGTTCTGCTTTGTTCTGAAAAGGATTTGTGGTAAGGACATTATTTTCTTTGTACCTTCTTCATGTAATATCTGATAGTCTATAGGTACCTCCCCCATCTAAAAAAAAGAAAAAGTTGTTTGGGGAAGGAGGAAGAGCAGAGAAATTCTGATGGGTTTTTCTCTCCTTTCTATTCTTTAGGTTACCAAAAGGGATGAAGACTCTTCCCTGATGCAGCTAAAGGAGGAATTTCGGAGTTATGAGGCTTTACGCAGAGAACATGATGCCCAAATTGTTCATATTGCTATGGAAGCAGGACTCCGTATTTCACCTGAGCAGTGGTCTTCACTTCTATATGGTGACTTGGCGCATAAATCACACATGCAGTCTATCATTGATAAGGTTTGTGAAATTAGAGACGCTGATTTTATATCTTTCTGCTACATTGAAGAGTATTTAAATCTTCAGAAGGGAGTAAAGAGACAACCAATTGGAGATTCCTGTTTTTACATATAAGACTCTTATAAATATCTTTCTTTTTTATTATTTTCTAACTTTTAAAATAAACTAAGGGGGGGCAACAGGGAAGCAAATACAGGATGTTAGCATAAAAGCAGCCTGACTTACCAAGTCTGTCATTTATCTATATTCTGACACCAGATAGCTAATAAATAAGTTTTCTAAGTGTCTAATGATGAATTTCATAGGGCAGATTCTGAGGTGAAAATTTAATTCATCATTGATACTCCTACTATGGAATCTGAAGACACTTGAAAACCTATTCAGTGTGTTGACTGAATGAGAACATTTGAATATAGACACGTCATAAAACCCAGAGTAAAAACCATTCTGTTTTCTTTTTGTGTTAGCTGCAGTCTCCAGAATCATTTGCAAAGAGTGTTCAGGAATTGACAATTGTTTTGCAACGAACAGGTGACCCAGCTAACTTAAATAGACTGAGGCCTCATTTAGAGCTTCTTGCAAACATAGACCCTAATCCAGGTATGTGAGAAAATAATTGCTTATACTTTTTCTACTTTTGAGGTAAATAACACAAGAGACTTACTGCTAACAAGTTCTTTTCCTCATCCCATCCCCTTGGTGGACTATACAGATGCTGTTTCACCAACTTGGGAGCAGCTAGAAAATGCAATGGTAGCTGTTAAAACAGTGGTTCATGGCCTTGTGGACTTCATACAAAATTATAGTAGAAAAGGCCATGAGACACCTCAGGTAAGCACATTTATTGCACTTCTGACTGCTCTTAAATTTTTAACAGAGCATCCTGAACATCTTAACAAGCTGTTTGGTTAATGGACTCCTTATGTGACTCCACTCTCATATAAGTTTTTATTGTCTCTCTTCTTTTGAGAGAACCCACGTTTTAGTGCACCTGATAAATAATTCATAGTACAGCAGCAGTTTGAGGCGTATCTTGAATATGAGTTTACTGCAGGTTTTTTTGACCAACTCTATAGACCTGATTCCTTCCAAATATTTTGTCTAATTTTCTTCTAATGTGGGGAAATTGTCACTTTTTTCTTCTTTGCTGTCATACCAATGAATTCATGTTTGTATATGTGTGGAAGTAAATATTTTCAGTGTGCTTTTGAAGGAGTTATTTAAGGTAAAATCCTTCATTCTAGTAATAACGTCCATTTATTAAATCACTATGAGCCAGTCCCTATGTTCAGTATTTTACATATATTATTTCTAATCATCACAGCCACCTGCAAGATAATTGCTGTTCCCAAGCTGAAGTTTAAAAAGGTTAAATAACATATGTAAGGTCATGGTGGCAGTAAGTGACAGAACTGGTATCCAATCTACTCCAAAGTGATCTTTCCACTCTTCTGTCCTTATTCTATTAGAAGACATTATAATGTTCAAATATTAACTGAAAGATGAATGTTTCATATTTATTAAGGTCACAGAAATAACAATGACATCTTAGATTTTGATGCAAATTATAGCAGTTATGATGATGTTTTTATATTTTGCCTCATTATTTGTATGAACTTAGCTCCAAGCCTTAGAAGAAAGTTGTACTCTCAAATTGACAAATAAATTAGCATTTCTTAATTTTTAACTTCTGGGGTAAGTTGTATTCTTCCTTTTCCTGAGAACATTTAAGTGGACAAAGCTTATGGCTTTTTTAATGCTTTTTGAAATTGGTTGCTTGATTTGGGTATCATAATTTTAAGATAGCAATGAATTGATGAGAAAATCTTTTATTTTCGTGGGCATTTTGTTGCCTGACAAATAAGTAACATAACATTTGAACCAGTTCCAGATAAGCCTCAGAAGGAATATCTAAAATGCCAACTCAGGGTTATGCCACATAACTCATAACAGGAAACAATGCAGTGGTAGTTGTGTCAGCACAAGAATTACTTATCTAACATGAAAAAGAATTAAAGGTGTAATCATAAAATTCTGGAGTCCCAAGAGTGAGTGACAACTGGAATCTTCACTTTTCCAAACATTGATTTTCTTTTCGTAGCCTCAGCCAAACAGCAAATATAAGACTAGCATGTGCCGAGATTTGCGACAGCAAGGAGGGTGTCCACGAGGAACAAATTGTACTTTTGCCCATTCTCAGGAAGAGCTTGAAAAGTAAGTTAGGAGAACTCTCTTTTATTTGGGATTAATTTTTGGTCATTATGAAAGTGTTATATAGAGTCTTAAAGTTTGTGATGAGTTTCAAAGATGCAATCAAGTTTGCATTGTGGAAGTCTTTAGATTGAAAAATAACCTTTTCTTTTGAAACCACACCTTGTTGCTTCTGGCAGCATGGTTAACATAATAAGTGATTTAGAACCTTATTCAGGTGTCATATTTTAGACCATTGTATATCTGGAATCCATGTTTCTGCTAAACACCTGTGCAGAATGAAAGTATTCTTATGTTCACTCTTACTTGCTCAGGTTCCATTGAAGGTAACAGCTGAGTCCCAGGTAAAATGGTAAAGCAGATACATTTTCTTTTTATGGTTTTTGGTCTTTTTAACATTCTTTTTTCTGTCTTCTTTTCCCTTTCTCTTGTCCTATGGGTAACCCCTTTTTCTATGTCCATTTACCCCAGACATAAAAGTAAATGGATATAAGCTGTAATATGTGTTGTCCAAGTTTTTGTTATTTTGTTTTTTAACCAAAACATTCATCATTGAGATCTCACCAAAAATTGATTCCAGCCTTTCTACTGAATAACTGGTCTTTATATCAACTCTTAATGGACATCTCTCTGTTGTTTTTAGACACTTTAAACCCAACTTGAGCTAATTTTCTCCTCTTATGCATCTTCTCTTGTATACATCTTCCATCTGCTATCCCCAGGTGTACCCTGTCCAGCCAGTTATATGTGCCATGTTATAGGAATCATCTTTGCCAGCTTTCACCTGCTTGTCTTAGTCACCAAGTTCTGTCAGTTCACCTTCCTATATATTTCTTGACTCTTCCTTGTTCTTTCTGTCCTTATAGTCTAAGCTGTCATCCCCTTTTCTTGATCCATAGTTGCCTCCTAACTAGTCATCTTACAGCTATGGTTGCCCACCCCCAATCCCATTATTCCCCACAAAATAGGGAGAAATTTACACATAAGGCTCATTGCAGGTATTGAGACTTGGGCATCCCTGTGGATAAACATACAAAATCTACTCTGTGGCCCACAAGAGTCTGCGTCATCTAGTTTGTGCCTACCTTTTTAATCTCATCTTACAACGCTCCCTAATTTTATTGTATACTCAAGCCACGCTGACCGTTTGTCAGTGCCATGCTCCTTCCCACCTTAAGTCTTTTATATAATGCGGTTCCTTCTAGCCTTGCCTTTGGAGCTTTCCCTGTGCCTAGCTCATCCTTTCTTTTTCAGGGGCATCCCCCCAGTATTTCATACTAAACCAGGTTCCTCTTTTTCCTGCTTATCAAAATTATAATTAACTTATGGGGTCTGTCTTGGGGGTTGACAGACTTTTCTGTAGAGATGCAGATAGTGAATGTTTTCAGCTTGGTGAACCATTCATTGATCTCTGTCAACCACTCTACTCTGCCACTGTAGCAAAAAAGCCACCATAGACAATGCATAAAATGGGCATGGCTTTAAACTTTATTTACAAAAACAAGCAACTTTGACCCATAGGTGATAGTTTGCTGACCCCTGATCTATTTATTGAATGTTTGTCTGCCTTACTGAAGTGTAAGGTCCATGGACTATATCCATCTTGTTTATTATTGTCTCCTCTTTTCAGTGGCTAGCCCTGGGCCCTGCACATAATGAGCTCTGCATCAACAGCAGTGTGATAGAAGATAAATGTGTGTGCATTAAAAAGAAGAGCAGAAACATGCTTCCCTTCTTACTATCCCCCTGCCTCTCCCGGACTGGAAGATCCCGGAAAGGCTACAGGAGTCTTAAGAAAAAAAGGGTGCTATTTGCATCTAGTCTAGGCAGTTCTATGTGATGTATACAGAGTTTTACATCAAGATGATTTTTTAGACTCGAGATATTTTGAGCTTGTCCATACCTGAAGTAGAGCTTTTTAGTTAAAATAGAGCTTTTTAGTGGACCTTGCTTGGGAGCACTTAAAAAAGAAGAAACTGTGTGATTTCATTGTCATTCTACTCACAACTGGTGCCCACCTGAAAATCCATTTTACCTCTTACACCTTCAAATTGGCTTCCTGCTCTCCATCTCCAGTTCCTACTTCAGAACTTCATTATTTCTTGCCTGAACTTATACTGGTAGCAGTAAAAATAATAATAGCCAAATTAATTGGTCAAATTTTGTGCCAGGTGCAATGTTTAATGTTTCACGTGTTTACCCAATTTGTCCATTCTACTGCTATGTGGCTTTTTTTTAACTTAATTGATTAATTAATTTATTTATTTATTTTTGGCTGTGTTGGGTCTTCGTTGCTGCATGCGGACTTTCTCTAGTTGTGGGGAGCGGGAGCTACTCTTTGTTGCAGTGCGTGTGTTTCTCATTGTGGTGGCTTCTCTTGTTGCAGAGCATGGGTTCTAGGTGCGTGGGCTTCAGTAGTTGTGGCTTGTGGGCTCAGTAGTTGTGGCTCACGGGCTTCGTTGCCCCGCGGCATGTGGGATCTTCCTGGACCGGGGCTCGAACCCACGTCCCCTGCGTTGGCAGGCGGATTCTTAACCACTGCGCCACCAGGGAAGTCCTGCTATGTAGCTTTTTACAGGCATCTCCCTATGTCTCAACCAAGATTTTCTTTCACAAATACGGGTTTAATCATGTCCATTTTCTGCTTTAAATTCTTAATTGGTTCCTCAGTATATCACTGGTTCTGAGCCCAATCTTGCTTTCCAGCCTTATTCCACCTTTTGCATTCTTTATTTTTTTAAGGTACATCCAGTTTACTACTATATGAATTCTTTCACTCTTCTTTCCCTTATACATGTTGTTCACTATATCATACGCTTTCCTCTTCTCTGTTTGGAGAGCTCCTGTTCCTGATTATACTCAGATATCATCTAACGTCTGAAAACTTCCCTGACTTCCCAGGCAGTGTTAGTTGCTTTCTTCACTGTGCTGTCATAGTACTCTATACCTGATAACTTTATAACTACCAGTTCTCTCACTGTATTGCAATTATTTATTTACTGGTGTGTATTTTCACTGGACTTCATTTATTTTATGGGTTATTCATCTTTATATTTTCTGCACTTAACAGGTATTTGACATGTAAACTCAGGATATTTATGTTGAAAGAGCAGATAATCTATAGTTCATATTTCCAGCCAGCTTCACACTCTCTGTTGCTGTTAAGTAAAAGAAGAAGAAGAAGAAGGAAAAACAGGGTAATACAAAGCATTAAGGAAGTGGAAGATGTCATTTTCTCGTTGGTTAAAAAAATGCATGTTGCTACCCAACTCTGGACTTTTTGAGGGTGGAGCCTTTATCTTAGCTCCCATAATGTACCAGGAGGAATTCAGCAAATGTTTGTTTAACTTAAATAAATTTTATCCCAGCCTGCTTTCTCTACTATACATATCTCTAACCAAACAAATGCCCAGAATCTCTCTTAAGAATATTTGTGTGAATATATTTTAGAATTTAGGGTATTGGAATCCTGTTCTCAAAAATTGCTGCATTCTGGAGAGTATCAAAAGCCTGAGGTCAACCAGCTCAAGAAATATTTTAAAAAATGGTTGTTAAGTGCTAGGTACTATTTGAGTTACTTCTAGTGGGGAAAGAAGAACAGTAAACATGTAAACAGACAATTTCAGTTACTGATAAATGCTATAAAGAAAGTCTGAGGTGGAAACAAGCTTGGCATGTTTAGGAACTAGAAAGAAGACGAGTGTGCCTGGAGAATGAGAAGAATGGCAAAAAATAAGGTTGGAGAGGTTAGGCGAGGGCCAGACCATATTGGCTTGGTGGACATTGGCAAGGAGTTTGCATTTTATTTTGGAAGCCATTATAGGGCTTTATTCAAATGGAACAATGAGATTTTAATTTTGTCTTAGAAATGTCACTCTGGTGTCTGCATGGTGTAGACTAGTTAAACTGCTACAGTGGTCCAGGCATGAGATTAGTGCTTGGTCCTAGGACTATAGTAATTGAGATGCTGAAAAGTAGCCAGATTTGGGATATATTTTGGAAGTAGAGCTGATAGGACTGATAGATCGAATGTGGGGTGTAAAGAAAAGAGAAGATCAAGGATGACTCCAAGGTTTGGGGCCTGCATAACTAAGTAATGTTTTTTACTGAGATAGGAAATGCTTGGGGGTAGAAAATCAGTACTCTTGGCCATGTGAAGTTTAAGGCTTACTCCACATTCATGCAGCAAATATTTATGGAACACCTAACATGTACCAGGCACTGTGCTAAAGATAGAGAGATGAATAAGGAATGCAGAATTCTTGCTCTCATGGGGCTTACATTGTAATAGAGAAGATCAACATAAACCAAATAAATAGAAAACATAATATCTGGTACTGATTGGCACTATGAAGAAAAATAACAAGGTAAGGAGAAGGAGATTGGGAAAGGGGAGATATTTTAGATAAGATTGTCTGGGAAGGGATCCCAGAGGATATGACATTTAAGCAGACACCTGAATGAAGTGATGATGCACTAGAGAAGAAAAGATAATTATAGGAGTGAAGTCTTTGAGAAGGCAAATGGGCTTGGGACCTGGGGTGCAAGGGGAAAGATTGGCCTGAGTTAGGAATAGGAACTCTTCACCTCCTATTTTAGGTGGAGTGTGTAGTTACAGAAGCAGGAAGGTTGGCGGGATTGGTGATGGAAAGATAAGTAATTCTCCTCTGGTGTCATCTATTTTCTCTGTGAAGTGGGAGGCAGTATCATCAGCTGTGGCGGGGCTCTGGCGAATGGAAGGGAAGAGGATGTTAGAGATCGGAAAGTGAATATAGTAGAGAAGTGTATTAATGTAGTGCTTGGCCATTTTAAATAATTGATCATGATTTTGAAGAGAGTTTAGTCAGCATGATTGCATGATTTTTCTCTAGCAACATTCACCTACTTGAGCAGACACAGAATAAGAGAATTAAGTAACAGATTGGATTGGGGTTTTACCAGGTGAGTTCAACAGGGTAATTGGACCAAGGGAGTTAAAGGTATTTACAAGGGAGGAATTAATGGTAGATAATGGATTCTAAGCTGGGTAAGGCAGGGAGCAAATACTTGAGGGAGCTCATGGATGACTTTAAAAGAATAGGAAGTAATTGGCTTTTTCAACTGTGAGGTCCAGATTCCAGGCCTAAGTCTTTAGCTGCCTAGATGCCAGGAGTCCAGTATGTATCCCTGTTTGTCCCTTACTTTACCTTACTCCTCTCTTTTAAGAGACTCACAATTAAAACTTTATTTTTTGCCTGCCAGAGCAATCTTAAGGATATTTGAAATTTATCCTTTGAGAATGGAAAACAAGGAGCAGCTGGGCATTTTGTGCAAGAACCTTTGAGGTGAAGAATGAAGAGCAGGTTTCAGAGTAGTGTGTTGAGGAAAGCACTGGCCACTCCATGTCACCTAACTGCCTTTCTAAAATATAGGTCTGCTCATAACCCTCATTCTTCAAGAAATAATCATTGGTTCCCCAGATCTATAAGGTGACATATATAAGCTGGCCATAACCTGTGGTTTTTTTGAACTTCATGTTCTATCACTCCACCTTTAGCCAGTCTGATCTGGAAATACTTGTCTTTACTGAGCTTTGCTGCTTCTGTCTGTGTGTGTGTATGAATGAGACGGGGAGAATTGAATAATGAAGCTGTTTATAGATACTGAAGGACTAAACGGGAAACTGTTGTGAAGGCATTGCTCATCACTAACACTGTTTATATTTAATTACCATATGTTTGGTTATATATAACATTAATATCAGATTAATTGAGGTATATGTAATTATGAACCCGTATGTGTGTAGTCGTCTTTCTATTCATGTAACATAGTTGTTCACCACTTTAAAATATTGGAGGGAACACTGACTAGGACTACATTGTAATGAAATTTTTGTTGTATGACTGGAAATAAATTTTCTTAAATGGAATCAAAGATCAGATTGCTTCATATATTAGAGTATTATATCTGACCACCATAAATAAAACCCTGAATTTAATATCAGAAAATATCTTTAATCCAAATACTTTTTACTTTAGTCATAAACTAATCTGAAAAATAGAATACTAAATTTCTATATTTTGGTGTAATGTTTAAGAATGAGTTTTGGGTTTTTTTAAATCTCTTTAAAATTATATGATGCCTTAACAATTTGGTAACAACAGAGAATTCTTTCAACTCTTGCAGACCTTTTCATTCTACATTCCCAAGTAAATTTGGTATGGTTACTTTCATTTTTATATAGTGTACTCTATTCCAATTATACAAAATTTTCAAGAAGATCTCTTCCCACTCTCTCAAAATAGTTTTTTGAATACATTTGTACTTTTCTTGCTACATTAATTATGTGTCTACATACGTAAGTATTGTGTGTACATATATATATTGTATGTGGCAGATATATTTTCATGTGGTGGCTATCATAGCAGAGGTTGATGTAGACTGTATTTGATATTTAGCTGAAGAAACTTTTTTTTTTAACATCTTTATTGGAGTATAATTGCTTTACAATGGTGTGTTAGTTTCTGAAGAAACCTGTTTTTGAAAGTTGTTCTTCCTTTTAACATTTTTTCCTATTGCTCCCTCCCTTTTTTTTTACTTAGGGTAAGATTTAGTGAAATATTTACTGATATGTTTATTGTTTTTGAAACAGGTATCGATTAAGGAACAAAAAGATCAATGCAACTGTAAGAACGTTTCCTCTTCTAAATAAAGTTGGTGTAAACAACACTGTCACAACCACAGCCGGAAATGTCATTTCTGTCATAGGAAGTACTGAAACAACGGGGAAAATTGTTCCAAGTACAAATGGAATTTCAAATGCAGAAAACAGTGTTTCCCAGCTAATTCCACGTAGTGCTGACAGTACATTAAGAGCTCTGGAGACTGTGAAGAAAGTGGGGAAGGTTGGCACTAATGGTCAGAATGCTGCTGGGCCTTCTGCAGAGTCTGTAACTGAAAAGTAAGTATTAGGTAAAAATGTTTAACGTGAGTAATTTAGCCTTTTTATAAGTACCTGAGTATTTTTATTTATCCTGAGGAAAAGCAGTTAATCAGAATTTGTATGCAGAATGTTTCATGTAGTAGAAAAAGCACTAAATACCAAAAAAGTTGAGTTCTAGTCCTGGATCTGCAGTTGAATAGCTCTGTGACCTTGGAAATTCACTTCAACTCTGGGTTTTGTTTTCTTCAACTGTAAACTGAAGAGGTTGGACCAGAATTGAGTTTTTCTCACCTTATTTCCTTGAACTTTAGGATTGAGTCCATAGAGGTGCCAAAAAGGAACTAAGTAGAAACCTAAGCAGGTGAGATGCTTGAGCCTCCAACCCCTGTTTCAATTAGAACAGTTCCACTTTATGCTCTGTAATGATGTGTAGTTGTTAAGAGGGAAATCTTTAAAGCCAAACTCTGTGGGTTCAAATTCTGGCTCACTGTTCCCCAGCTGTTTGATCTTAGGCCAGTTACTTAATCTGTCTTCCTCAGTTTACTCATCCATAAAATTGGTATAATAATACTACCTGCTTCATATGTTGGTTGTGAGGATTAAATGAGTTAATACTGCAATGTGCTTTGAACAGTGCCTGCCACATAGCACTCACTAAATATATGCTGCTGTTATTATAACTACCATTATTATTATTACCATTACTGTTGTTTTGGGGTTTCAGCATAAGATTTAATTTGGCGGAAAGGTTTTGGTACTTTAAGAAGAAAGTTTTAAAACTTTCCAATTATCTGAAAAGTTACTTCCACCTCTAATATCTCAGGCTTTTGTATTCTTTTAGCGTCTTAAAATCTGAGCTAAGGCATGTTTAGATTATGTTGCCCATAAATAGTCTGTCAATGTCTATTATATACCTTTTGGGGAAAAAGTGTTATGCTAGGCACACAGTAAATTGCTAGGGATTTCAAATAATAAATGGATAGGTAGACATTTATATTCTTTATTTCTGCAATTAGCATGTGATAGGGAAATTTGTTTATCAGAGGATTCTTATAATCTTCCCTCAGAGAGATCTTCAAAGAGATAAATCAGAGAACATTGTCTAGTTTAGCAAATGTTATTTACGCACTAATACTGAGCTCTGATTTTGGCACCCTTGAAAATACATGAGAGTGCCGCAACTAAGACCTAACACAGCCAAAACAAATAAAGAAAATTTTAAAAATAAATAAAAAGAAAAAAGAAAATACATGATATGTATAAGATATCTGTGCATTTAAGAAACTTATGAAGACAGTTGGGGAGACAGCATTTACATAAATGAAGCAGTATTGGAGTTGGATTAAAGAATAAGAAAATTTTATATTGCTGGGTGAAATATGATAAGAAGATTTAGATAGGTAGGTTGGCACCAGATTATGGAGATCTTGTGTTAAATATATTTAGGAAATGAGCTTTTGAAGGGTTTTGGCAAGGTAAAGTTGTAAAACCATTTTATATTCATACAGTGAAATGTTACTCAGCCATTAAAGAGTAAGGTACTAGTGCATACTACAATATGGATGAACCTCGAAAACATTATATTAAGTGAAAGAAGCTAGATACAAAAGCCACATATTGTAGAATTCCATTTATGTGAATGTCCAGAATAGGCAAATCCATAGAAGACAGAAAGTAGATTAGTAGTTGCTAGGGGCTGGGGCTGGGGGACAAGGGGATGGGGAGTCAATGCTAATGAACACAGGTTTCTTTTAGGGGTGGTAAAAATGTTTCAGAATAAGATAGCAGTGGTGCTTGCACAGCCTTCGGAATATACCAGAAATCACTGAATTGTACACCTTACAAGGGTAAATATATCTTAGTTTTTAAAAAAATGATGGACTAGAGAAAACAACTTTCAAAAATAAGTAAATCTCGGTAAATAAATCATTTATTCATTCAGAAATTATGGATCGTCTACTATGTGCCAAATACCAGGCCAATTGGCATAGTTAATGAAAATGAACCAGATATACTCCCTGCCTCTAAGAGTCTTCCAGTGTAGTTTGGGAGACAGACATAAACAGATATCATATAATATATTCTGAAAGGTACTGTAATGGAGTTGTGTTTCAAGTATTATTAAAACACAAAAAATAACAAATAATTCTACCTGGAGTTATTGTGGAAGGTTTTTTAGAGGTAAGGTGATGACACCTGAGCCATTCCAAAAGTATGGCTAGTTAGGAAGGAAGGGTCTTGTCAGTAGAGAAAGCAGCACAGGCAAAAGCATGTAGGTAAGAGGGGCTGCTGCAAAGGACAACCCAGAATCCTAAATTCATCTGGAATCTAGCTGTCTGGCTAGAATGGGACTGCAAGTTAGCTTTTTCCTTAAGTCTGGATTTTTGGGATAGCTTGCATGATTTCATAAGGCTATGAACCTTGTCGTGGATTTTGGTACCTTTTTCCTGCAAAGTCTAAGAATTTGTCATTTCAAAGTATTTATCTGAATTTTATGGTATATAACATTCTGCTATGGAGGACCAGATAATCTATGTAAAGCACTTAGAATAGTGCCTGGAATGTGCTCATTAATTGATTAGTGTTACTTATTATTGTTAAGAGGAAATCCTAATCATTTTCCTGGTTGCCTTTATTGAACTTCAAAATATAAGCACAGCACTAAAATATCTTTAAACCCTAAGCCATTTGTACTTACTATTATTATCCACAGTTTCTTATTTTCTGCATTTTAACACACAATTACACATAGAAGTAAACATCTGCTAGACTAATCTTTGCTAGACTTAAAGGCAGCCCATACTCCTTGTTATTTATACTCTTGCTTTAAAAGAGCTTCTCTAGTTTGAGAAAAACCCTCTAATCTAGTTGAGATGCAATGTATTGAATTCCTGCATCATTAACAAGATCTTTTTCTTGGATCACCACATATCTCAGCTCTGCCAAAGTTTGACTTCTTCAGAGGGCCTAAGAAGCCATGGTGAGATCCTCTGGAGCTGATCGCCTGGTGAATCAACAAAGAAAATCCTTTGCGTTTTAAAAAAAAAAAAAAAAAGAAAGAAAGAAAGCTTGTGTGTTTTGCATCAATTTAATGAGTAACCATTTCATTGGCACTCTGCTCCTCTAGCAGATATTTACTGAGTACCTACTACGTGGCAGGAACTTTTCCATTTGTCCAACAAATATTTACTGAGTGCCTCCTGTGTGCCAGAAACTGTTTTAGATCCTGGGCATGTAGCAGTTAACAAAATGGACAAAAATGACCTTTCTTCAATAAGTTTACATTTCAGCTAATCTAATGCTTAATATTTAGAGCAGTCCTTCCCTTTACATATCTGTCTTATTTGTGTCAAAAAATTCTACTGGTAAACTATATTGTTTCTATTGAGAAGTTATTGAACAGGATTTTTTTTAAACTTCCAGTAGGAAAAATCTTTGTTTAAAGTATGAGTAAAAAGGGACTAGTGGGTCACATTGTGCCTGGGATTTGTTTGCACTTTTTTGTTTTGTTTTTCACCCTCACCAAAATATGAGATCTGTTACTATAATCTTGTGAATTAACAGTGTAAGGTGGTAATGAAATTCATGGCCTTATTTGTCACTGTGGAAATACCTGAAGCATTTGCTGTTAGTGGTCACTATAATTTTGTGAACCATTCCTACTGAGAAAGACTTTTAACAGTCATAGATAGTGATTTATCATTTGCCCTTGTTAAATTTTCTCTCCAGTAAAATTGGTTCTCCACCCAAGACTCCTGTAAGTAATATAGCGGCTACCTCAGCTGGGCCCACTAATGTTGGAACAGAGCTGAATTCTGTGCCTCCAAAATCCAGCCCATTTATAACTAGAGTACCAGTATATCCTCAGCATTCTGAAAACATTCAGTATTTTCAAGATCCAAGGACTCAGATACCCTTTGAAGTCCCACAGTACCCACAGACAGGTAAGTAATTTTAGACAATTCTAAGAAAAAAAGAAACTACAATGTAACATTTGTTGTAATAAGTTAGTGAATCATTTATATCTATCTAGAAAATCTACATTAAAAAATTAATCCTTTGGACTATATGACCCCTAAGTTTTCTTCCTGTCCTAAGAATCTATGATTCTATATACCAGTAGTTTTAAGACTCTTATTCCTATGAATCAAATGTAGGGTCCATGGATGAGCTTTAGTGAGTTCTGTATGTCCTCTGAAATAGTATACTAAATGTTTGGTTTATATATACTTAAGTATAATTTTGGAAAGACAATGCACAGCTTATATAGATTATGCAAGAGGTCTTTAACCTCTGCTCCCCAAAAGGTTAAGAATCAATGATGTAACTAATTACTTAATCTAAAACCTGTGGCAATACATGCCCTAGAAGGAAATTTACCAGCCATCTGTTAATAGCTCATCAAGTGTTTTTAAGGAGCAGTTTAACAAATTATTGAACATTAATGATTTTCATACAGTGGTGTCTTGAAAGTGTGTAGTGTCTTTCTAAACCAGGGGTAACTAAAGTAAAGTTCAAAGCTTATTTTATTTTCCAACATTAAAGGCTGCTTTAGACTTTAAACCATTACAAAATGTTAAATTTTACTAAGATTACATTAAATATTCCTCTTTCCAATTTTCAAGGATACTACCCACCACCTCCAACAGTACCAGCTGGCGTGGCTCCCTGTGTTCCTCGCTTTGTGAGGTCCAATAATGTTCCAGAGTCCTCCCTCCCACCTGCTTCCATGCCATATGCTGATCATTACAGTACATTTTCGCCTCGAGATCGAATGAATTCTTCTCCTTACCAACCTCCTCCTCCGCAGCCGTATGGACCAGTTCCTCCAGTACCTTCTGGAATGTATGCTCCTGTGTACGACAGCAGGCGCATCTGGCGCCCACCTATGTACCAACGAGATGACATTATTAGAAGCAATTCTTTACCTCCAATGGATGTGATGCACTCGTCTGTGTATCAGACATCTTTGCGGGAAAGGTATAACTCATTAGATGGGTATTATTCAGTGGCTTGTCAGCCACCAAGTGAGCCAAGGACAACTGTGCCTTTACCAAGGGTAAGTGATAATGGAAATAGGAATGCTGATATAGTGTAGTGGTTAAGAGTCTAGAGTCTGGTGTTAGACCATTCAGGTATATATCCTGGCTCCTCCACTTACTTATTGTGTGACTTATGGAATTTTACTTGACTTCTCTATATCAATTTTTTCGTATTTGATGGCAATCATAGTAGTACCTACCTCATAAAGCTGTTGTGAGGATTAAATCAGAAAAAGCAAAGCTCTTAGAATTGGACCTGATGCATATTCATGCTCAATAAATGTTATGTTTGGATACGAAACTGATGGGAAGGTAAAAAGAAATCTTCAAAATACAAAGACAGGGCCTATTTTTAGTATCCCCACATATATACATATGATTTTCCTAAACCAGAAAAGTGAGTGCTCAGATTTTACTTTTAACGTTTGACTAAATATTAACCCTTTCGTTTAAGTGTATGGAGAATAGGCTAGGGTGACTTCCCTGCTGTATTTTTTTTTTTGTCCCAACAATATAATAAATGTTCACATTATTTCCACAGAGCATAGTTAAATTTATTTACCACTCCCTAGATGATTAAGATTGTTTCTTTTATCCCCCCTTAGGAACCTTGTGGTCATTTGAAGACCAGTTGCGAGGAGCAGATAAGAAGAAAGCCAGAGCAGTGGGCACAGTACCACACTCAGAAAGCACCTCTTGTCTCTTCAACTCTTCCTGTGGCAACACAGTCACCAACGCCACCTTCTCCTCTATTCAGTGTAGACTTTCGCACTGATGTAAGAAAGGTTTTAATTACTTGATGTTGCAGGGATAGGTCAGACAACTGACTTCAGAGCACTCATTCAAGCCAGAGTTAGCTATGTTGGATATTTTGCATTGGTTTGGTGGCAGTTGAGTTTAATTCAGTAAACACTGAGTATGTAAGCACAATGGCTAGGCATTGTGATACTCTGAAGACCACTAAATCACAGTCCTTTTTCCACCAAGAATTCAAAAATCTTTCCAGCAGTATAGTTCTCATTATTTTTATGGCTTTTATTAATAATAAGATTTATATTCACCATTTATTGAGCACCTACTTGTGCCAGGCACTGTACTAAGCAGTTATTTTATTTAATTCTTACAGAATCCTTAGGGGGCAGGTATTACCCATATTTTGCATGTTAGGAATCCTACTCAGAGAAGTTAAGTAATTTGCCCAAGTAGTAAATTCACCCTATAAGTAGCTTGGATTTGAATTCTGGTCTATCTGAGGCATTTCTTCCCTACTTCACAAGAGGTGCAGAAATGCCTACTGTATTATTTATGGTGTTTTAAATCACTGTTAATTATTGTTCTTATCATTTCAAAACAAGTTTTTGTACCAGGATTATTTTAATGTACCCTTCAGTACTGTTATATTTAGAGCAAACCGTTAATTTTTTTTTTGATTCATCTGGTTTATTTCCTATCCCTAGAGGTACTAAAATAAAATTTTTTTTCTAGTCTTTTCATTAGGAAAAATTTCAAGCATATGCAAAGTAGAATAGTAATAAACTCCATGTACCCATTACCCACAATTATCAACTCAGCCCATCTTTTTTCATTTGTACCCCCTCTTCCTACTGGATTATTTTGAAGTAATCCTAGACATCATATTTTTCCATCCATAAATATTGAATTTTTAAAGTAGATCCAGATTTATCTCATCAAACTTGTACTTCTTCAGAGCAGCTAACCATCTTGACCAGAGTGATAGAATTGCCACTTGCTTAATATAAAAATGTATTTGTATATATCTGTGTATGTGTATGGGTGTGTTTTCTTTTGCTTTTTTTTCATTTTTTAGAGCACTTTGTACCATGTTAGAGGCATGCTATAAATTGTTGATTGGTCTGTATAGTATCAGTCGGGTTCCTTATGAGTTCTTAAAGGACAAAGTAAAAAAGAGAAGGCATTCTCTTTTCTATTAATACGTAATATAAATACAAATAATATAAATACTATTTGTTACTTGTTAGTTTTTTATATTAGTTATTGAATGTTTAATTCACTATAAAGTGCTGTGAATTCTATAATATAGTTACTTTATATTAGTTACAAGTTTGTAAATTTAAATTTCTTACCAATTGCCTGTGCCTTTTTTTTTTTTTTTCTTTTTTTAATCAGTTCTCTGAAAGTGTGAGTGGCACAAAATTTGAAGAAGATCATCTTTCCCATTATTCCCCCTGGTCTTGTGGCACCATAGGTTCCTGTATAAATGCTATCGATTCAGAGCCCAGAGATGTAATTGCTAATTCAAATGCTGTGTTAATGGTATGATTTGGGGGGCAAGGGTTGTCATGCATGTTGACTCAAGTTTTAGAATGATTGAATGCTTTCATCTTCATATCGTTGGTATGTTACTCATCTGTAAGCAGCAGAGTTACATTTAGGTAAGCCTGAAATAAATTGCACTTAATGTTTAAATTATTTGGGCATAGTTGAGTGTTTTAAAGTAGATGTTGGGTTATCATTGAGATATACAGCTAATGTTAAATTTACCAGAGAACTTAATTTCATGTCTTTTGAAAGCATGTACTTGTATTATTAGCTGAAGTAATTGCCAACAGTCTTTTTATTGATTTTCTTTTATTTATGCAGGACCTGGACAGTGGAGATGTTAAGAGAAGAGTGCATTTATTTGAAACTCAGAGAAGGACAAAAGAAGAAGATCCAATAATTCCTTTTAGTGATGGACCTATCATCTCAAAATGGGGTGCAATTTCTAGATCTTCCCGTACAGGTTACCATACCACGGATCCTGTCCAGGCCACTGCTTCCCAAGGAAGTGCGACTAAGCCTATCAGCGTATCAGGTGATCCATTTAACTAATACTTCACCTGATATGTTCTAGCACTGTGCTTTTTAATCCTCACTCTGTTAGATACAGAACATTTCTCTCCATTTAACAGCCACAGTAAACTCAGAATTAAATGGCTTAGCCAGGAGAACATGGCTAGTTGGATAAAATATGGATTTTTTGGAAAAGTATACATTCACATCTATATCTGATTTTTCACTTTTCTGATCATTGTTTCTTTCTACATTTCTATAGATTATGTCCCTTATGTCAATGCTGTTGATTCAAGATGGAGTTCATATGGTAATGAAGCTACATCATCAGCACATTATATTGAACGGTAACGTTATGCTTAATTCTTTAGGATTCTCTATTCTCAGAGTACAGATCCTACTCCCAGTTATTCATGAACTGTGCTTTGCTAGTTTTAGCTATATAACAAATTTCTGAAAAAAATTTTACATTTGGAATAGTGACTGAAACTTTCAGGGTTGATCTGTTATGTAAAACGTATATAGGACTTCCCTGGTGGTGCAGTGGTTAAGAATCTGCCTGCCAGTGCAGGGGACACGGGTTTGAGCCCTGGTCTGGGAAGATCCCACATGCCGCAGAGCAACTAAGCCTGCGTGCCACAACTACTGAAGCCCGCCTGCCTAGAGCCTGTGCTCCGCAACAAGAGAAGCCACCACAATGAGAAACCCGTGCACTGCGATAAAGAGTAGCCCCCGCTCGCCACAACTAGAGAAAGCCCGCGTGCAGCAACGAAGACCCAGCGCAGCCAAAAATAAATAAATAAATAAATTAAAAAAAAAATATATATATATAGTATATAGTCGTTATATAGTCATTACTGCTTTAGTTGCTTCATTTATTTCACTTTTATAACAGTAAACATATTTTTCTTTAAAGGGACAGATTCATTGTTACCGATTTATCTGGTCATAGAAAGCATTCCAGTACTGGAGACCTTTTGAGCATTGAACTTCAGCAGGTAGGCTCTGTGTCACTCAGCTTTGAATTTTTTAAAAAACAGAGTGACATTTAAAAGTTATAGATGGAAGCTGACTTTACTTTTTTTTTCCTCTAGGCCAAGAGTAACTCGTTGCTTCTTCAGAGGGAGGCCAATGCTCTGGCCATGCAACAGAAGTGGAATTCCCTGGATGAAGGCCGTCACCTTACCTTAAATCTTCTAAGCAAGGAAATTGAACTGAGAAATGGAGAGGTAAGGAAACTGAACCTCTCAGCTTCATGCCCAATATATTTGCTGTTTGCTGCTGTTGCATGTTATTTTATGCCATTACTTAGTGCAAAATTTGGCTTTTTCTGGTGGATGATTGCTTTTAAAACTTAAGAGTAGAAATAAAATTGTAGTCCCAGATTTCTTTTTTTAGATCAATCATTGGGATTCCCATTTTAATTTAAAAGGGAAGCCCCAGTTTCCACAGGTATGAAATCACCATTTTTCTTAATTACAGAGTGATTATACAGAAGATGCAGCCGATACTAAGCCTGATAGGGATATAGAGTTAGAGCTTTCAGCACTTGATACTGATGAACCTGATGGACAAGGTGAACAGATTGAAGTAAGTACTGCAGTCACGCATCTAGGAGGCTTTACTCCATTGGAAATTAAAGTACAGAATACTTTCATACTGAAGGATTAACATTTTATTTTCGTAGGAGATCCTGGACATACAGCTTGGTATCAGTTCTCAAAATGATCAGTTACTGAATGGAACAGCAGTAGAAAATGGGCATCCAGTCCAACAACACCAAAAGGAGCCCCTGGAGCAGAAGAGACAGAGTTTAGGTGAAGACCATGTGATTCTGTGAGTGTTAGACATAAAATTCATAACCAGTGGGCATAGGGCATGAATAAAAAGAAATAGATGCATTGTTAAATTCATTTTTGGTTTTATCCTATGAGGGGAAGACCTTACATAATAAGGCAATGATTTGGTCAGTCTGGATTTTTAGGAGAGGAGAACTAAATTTGAACTAACCAAGTGGTCCATTTTAGTAGCCTAAAACTTGCTTTTTGTTGGGATAAAAGTTTATGTTTATGCTCTAGCATCAGGTTATACTTCCTCTAACTGATAGCCAAACATCAAGACTACAAAATGGAGAACTAAAACCTAAATGTAGGGTTTCCCTTTTTAAAAATCTTGTTAAGATATTTTTGGCCTTTATAATTACTGCCAAAAATATGGGCTAATCTTGAACTTGATAGTTTGTTGGCCTTAAATTAACCAGTGTTCTAATTTTTTATTATAATTTTTGGAAAATGGGACTTTTTTAGTGACCTCTGATACTTTTTAGTGAAAAAGACATGCCTTTGCTAGGGGCTCTTAAAGTGTGTTCCAACTTTTATTCAGCATGTATGGTTACTCTTAAAAGTTTTCACTTAAAGCTAATTTGTTTTCAATGTCATTTATTCTCTCCCAGGGAGGAGCAAAAAGCAATTCTGCCGGTAACTTCTTGCTTTAGTCAGCCACTCCCAGTGTCCATTAGCAATGCGAGTTGCCTCCCTCTTGCCACATCTGTCAGTGTTGGCAACCTCATTCTGAAAACTCATGTTATGTCTGAAGATAAAAACGACTTTTTGAAACCTGTTGCAAATGGGAAGATGGTTAACAGCTGAAAAGAGGTTCATCTTTCAAATCTGTGACCATACCATGGAAGCATTTACACTAGCTTTTTATATATATAATATATATTATATAATGTATATTTTTTTTAAAAAAAAGATATTACTGGGGGCATCCATTTCCTGTGGACTCTTTGATACTTCAAGCCCTCTTGCATTAGCATTATGAAAAAAAAAAGAAAATTTACTTTACTAGGGTAACACGTTCACTTTCCAGAAGTGATTGGAATTTGGACATTTAACTTAAGCTTCAAGCAGCTTTTTATGAGTTTGTAGCAATCCGGTGCAGTAACTGAGCCATTTCCTATTTTAAATGGCTTCTATAGAAAATTAACAACTCAGTTATTAAACTAGCAGGATCCTACAATGATACATCTAGTGAAAGTAGACTTAATTAACTTATTTATTTCTATTTTATGTTTCACTGAGAGAAATTTCCATCTCATTCCAGCTGCTTTATTTATCTTTTTCATGGGACTTTGCATGGATTTTTTTTTTCTCTTTTTTTTTTTTTTTTTTTTAAATTTTGAAGAGTGGAGTTAGATGTTCTTACCATAGAATTTTACAGGGTTATATACTAGCTTTCTTTACTGCATTATATGTAGGAGTGTGGTGCAGTGCTTTTATCTGTAGCATTTAAATTTTTTTTCAATTTTCCATTTTTCAAAAATAGTTTCTGCTTTGTTAATATTTATACACAGGCTACTTGTTGAAGTAAGTAATTAAATATATAACCAAGTGCCTAAGTCTTTCAGCTGATGTACTAGATATTAAATTCTCCTAAGTTATGCAGAATCGTTTTTACAATTTTGATAAATTATGCACTAATGTAATGGCAGTTTTTTAAAATGCAGATTTAAGCCTGTACATTATGAATCTGATGACTTGGCAAAAGAATCAGGTGCTTTCAGCTTTCTTGAGAAAACCCTGTATGTAGTGTTTGCACTGACTAACAAGATGGTATTGCTGGGTTTTTAATTTAAACTAATTAATTTGGATGTTCATTGCATTATCTTGGTTAAATATTGTTTATTGTTACTTCATGTTGGGGTTTAATTTTCCTTGTTTTTCTGACTGTTAGGTTGATAAGACTATGAACCATGTAATAATAGAACATTGGCTAACCTTTATTCATACTTAAAAACATGAATAATTTCTGCCCTGCTAAAATGTGACTGAAAAGTGTTTTGACTTGGCATCTGAAAGTATGCAGTATGTTCAACCAGCCAGGCTCCAGGTTTGTGGGAGGTATTTTATTGAAACCTAAATTTCAGTCAACATTTGAAAACAAAAGCTGGGCATTCCTTCTGGGTGATCTTACCTATAGTTTGTGTCTTTGTTTTTCCCCCCATTTCTTTAAGATTAGTTTGACTTTTATTATTATTTTTAATTAACTTCTGTGAAGTTGTTTACTCTGAAAATTGTACTGGAATATTTTAAGCCAAGCTGATCTTTCACCAGGTGTACTGTATGTAAGGGCTTTTCCTGCTAGCAAGATGCTTAAACAGGATCATGTTATTGGTCGTCTGAGCTATTTAGTTGTTTTACAAAACCACAGCATTGTATCAGATAAGATTTTGATAAAAAGTTTTGTGCACATTTCCAGGGGCGGGAGGGTTGACATTTCCCTGAAATTTCTTGATCAGAATGAGTAAATACTGGTGTTTGATACCTGTCTTAATGAACATGCTCATAAGGTGACTGATAAGTTGTAAATATACCTGAGAAACAAAGGGGTAGTTTTGATATTCTGGTGTCAGTATGGAAGATCTTACACATTTATTTAATACTCAAAATGTATGAAGATGTTTGTTTGTAGCATAACAGCACAGTAGCCTTGACTTAGTTTCCTTGGTTAGTACTGTACCTTTTTGCCATGGCCAGTGCCCCCATCCCTACAAAGACATTTTATTTATTTCACTCTGTAACCTGAAATGAATAGGAACAAGAGTTTTAAACCATGTTACATTAACTTATTTCCGACATTATAAATTAGCCTAGGATATTACAGGAACGTGATTGTTATATAATTTATATCAGAACCTTTCTATAAATATGCGCTTATTACATTTGAAATGCTTCCAATGTACTTTATTTGCTGTTTGTATTTCCAAAAAGGATATGCAAACCAGTATGTCTATTTCATGGATATTTAAATAGTGAGATCTTCCATGTTGAAGGTAATGTATTTTTTTTTAAGATTTTAAAATTGCTATTTTGTTACAAAATAGAGACCTATTAACAGTTTGAGAGCTCCTTATGTGCCCTCAGGGAAAGAACCCTCTGTGCAACAGAACTACGCAAAACATCTTCAGCACGTTCTGAGGGTGAATATATACTACATAAATTGATCTTGTGTATTTAACCTTATCTTTTTAATTTTAAAATTGAAGTTTTGAAACTTGGTTGTGCTCTGCTGGAGGGGGTTGGGATAAACTGCTTAGGTGTTTGCCTACTTGTCCAGTGAAATTACATTTGCGTCAGTGTATGTATATACCTGCCAACTTATTGGTATGTCTCAGAACATTTATATTAAAATAATGCTTGTCTTGCAGCAGGTGATCCCATAAAACAGTAACTCCCTGTTTTTAAAAACTTACTCTCTTCCTCACTAACAACATAGGAATTGTTTCTATGTTGGGATTATTCGGTATTGCATCCTTTATGTAGTGATCATCTTCTGTTTCTCATGGTGTGTTGGATGTGAAATAAAGACATTGGTTCTCTGCCACTTGAGAAGGAAGAGCAGTTTATCTGATCCGTGTTGTGAAAGGTACCTAATGATATCAGAGAGGAAAAAATTACAAATCAGACCTAGAATGTGACTTTTTAAAATAGGGGGCATTCCCTGTCATTTGACCCTTTACCAACATGTTGTGATGCACATATGTTTGAAGTCAAAGGATATAAAGCAATAGGAGAGGAAGTTTGTAATGTTGTCAACTAGACTGCATATGTGGTGTATGGTCTAATAAGGAAAAAGTAATCCGAGGTCTGGAAAGTGGGAAAATGGTGAGGTTTTTGTTTTGTTCTCACTTTTTGTGTTTTTAAAAATTTCTAAGTCCCATTCTGAAGACCATGTGCCTCATTCAGATACTATGATGTAGCATCAGTAGTTCTTTCTTTGTGGTCTCATTTCATCTTATGAATCCTGAGAAAGTTACTTAAGTATGTCATCTAGTTGGTAACTGAACAAAGCAGATTCCTTTGCCTTTCCTGCCATGACTTACTTTCAATACCATCTAGTAAACCAGCCTCATGCATGAAAGTTGTGCATTGTAATTTTCAAGAGAAAGTACTTCAGTGGGTCAGTGGCACTGATGTTTTTCCTAGTAACTGTTTACTCTCACAAGAGAATAGTAAAAGAAACCTATACTAGAACTGAAATTTTCCATTTGTATGGATCTGGTCACTTTCACCCAAGTTTCAAGTTGATTCTAAGTTTATAAAGCACATCCCAATTTTATATGCTGCCTTGAGAAAATTACTGGATGCACAGTGATTTGTAGGAATTTAAAATGGGATCATTTAAACATTTGAAAACATTGTTTTAAAAACCATCTAGCTTGCTTTTGCATTTTAGATGTTAAAGCCCATGTTGTCTTGTTAACAGGGGTGGCGTTTGTAATGATCAGATTCAGCATGTGATTTCAACTTTGAATATTTCTTCCCTAGCTTCTAGAGTCATTTTCTGAGCAGACTGTCACCAGTATTGGTGACTAATCATTCAAGGGGAAAGTTGCATTGCAACTATGTATTAGTTTCCTGGAAGAACTTTCCCTGTGTTTTAGTGAATGAAGAGTGTTAATGGGATCACTTACTGTAACTCCTTCTACATAAGAACCCCTTCTGCAAGCAGAACACAAATGAACATGCTCAAGGAGTATCTCATTTTCTGGGTAAATTGAATAAATTTGCTAGTTACTCCTTTATAGTAGTGGTTTCTTTGTATCCTTTTGCTGGCAAGGGAATACAAGGAGTCAAGGCCACCAATCAGAACACCCCACATTTGAGTGGAGTCCTGTTTTTACTCCAAGAGCAGTTATTCCCCCAAGTCTGAAATTGGCAGTTTTTTTCTTTTTTTAAATAAAAAAATTTAAATATCCTTAAACCAGTGGAACACAGACACTGGCTGCACTTAGTACTGCCAAAAGCCAAGGTCATTTGCATATATTCCATCAATCTGTCAAGAATTAGGCCTCACTTTATAACCCAAGGCATGGAAGTGCATGCATTCTCTTAGCTGGGCAAACAATTATACTGTAGTTGTGATACAACACATGTGGCTTTTATTTGTACTGCACATATCCACTGTACAGCCACTTGGGAGTATCGTGGTTAGCTTGCAGCAACTGCTGTCTGCATTTATACTGTTTATTGCATATTCTTTTCCCTGGAAGTGAAAGAGAAATGTTTTTCTTGTTGCATTGATTACATTTTATAAATTTGCTTAGCTGGAAAGTTTGGGAAAAGAGGCCTGTTTGTCAATTGTACAACCGATTGTGAAGCTCTAGTGTGAATATTTTTACGTCTGTATTAGACATTTTCTTTGCAAATCTATTGTTCGATTGAAATGTAAATGAAATTAAAGATGGTGTACACCCATCATGTAAAAAGCAGGCACCATCTCTAAGATGGATTTAATGCTCATTTTTAAGGCATATACTCAGCTTCTATTTAAAACTATAATTTAAAATAATTCTGTACAATGAAACGGGGAATATATATGGGAATAAATTCTATTCCATTTATTTCAATTTGAATTTCCAAATTGTAATGTTTCCCTTTGTGCTATAGGAATAGGATTAAATGGGGGAAGGCTAGGATTCATAAGGCCTGTATATGGGGGGAGGGCAGAGATGGAACAATGAGGGTTGTGATGATAGTGAATAGCAAAGAGTGAATTCTGTGTGTTTTTGCTGTAGCACTGAAGTGAAGAGATATTAGCTTTGGCTGTTCACAGAATAGAGCATCATGATTTTCAGTGTTTGAGAGAAAATTGATGGAAAAAGTTTGCAGTACTTGACATGTATTTGCATGCACAAAATAAAATTATTTGTCCACCTTAAAAGTTGTTTGTTTAGTGTCAATATTAAGTTTATAGTGCATTTTAGTTATCTTGACTTCCTTGGTAAATTTTTTGGTTTAACTAAGCTACCAGGTTACTCCTTAAGATTTAAACAATCACCTGCCTCATGCATTCATCACTGGGAAGGATCTGAAAGAAATGAATAGGCCAGGGAGGTTGAAATAGTCCTCAATTCAATCAGTCACTTTGTTCATTCAGTATAGAGTACTTTCTATATGGGAGATGAGGGTGTAAATAATACTAGCAGTTCACAGTCTAATGGAGAAAATAGGACAAATAGATAAATAACGAATACAAAGCAATATATTACAGAAGTATGAAGACTGTTCTGTGGAACCTCAGAATGTAACAGAATGGCCTGAGTGGTTCTAGACACCATTTTCACTGGGCCTTGAGTAGTTTTACTCATTCACTCAACTGATGAATTTTAAGCCTCTGTCTGTGCTGGTCATTAGGGTTGAAGGTCAGTGAAATAACAAGCCCTCTCTCTAGAAGCTCTCAGGGTGGGAAATGGGAAAGATAAATCTGAATAACCAGCCCAGTGAGCTATGTTCTAGTGTAAGGTATATGGAAACTCCAAAAGGGAAATTATGGAGTGGATGGTAGTGATAGTGAGCCAGAGGAACTGCTTCTTTGAGAAATGACCTCAAAGAAGGGCATTCTTTGTAGGCTGAATAATATTTCACCAAGCAGAGCTAAGGGGAGAAAACACCTGAGAACCTACTGTAACTTCACAACAACCCACTCTGTATCCTAACAGCCCTTAACTATAAATATTATGATCCCTGTTTTATATTTGAGATGTTAAGTAACTTGCCCAAGACCTTGTAACTAGAAAGTAATGGAGTCAGATTTCTGATTCAGGTCTTATTCTACCTTCCAAAGATGGTGATGGTGATGGTTGGAACCTATATTAGCCATAAATGTTACAGTGGAAGGAGTGTTCGAGGAATAGCTTAACTAACTCTTAACAGCACTTAATATGTTCCAGACACAGTTCTAAGTGCTGTAGGTATATTATCATCTAGAACCATTATTGTCACCATTTTACAGATGAGAAGACTGAGGCAGAGACCTTAAAGAATTTGTCCAAGGTCACATAGCTAGATGAGGTAAATAGGGACCTCTATGAAGGACACTAAATACTAAAGAGACTGTTAGGGAGTCTTGGAAGTTAGATGATCTGATTGATTTGGGGTTTTAGAAGATCACTTTGGTAATAGTGTGAGGTGAAGCTGGAGATTGACCAGCAGGGAGACCAGGCCAACAGTCTAGGTAAGAAGTGTTTAGGGCATGGCCAAAGAGAGGATGGAGGAAGAGATGGATTTGAAAAGTAGGAGAGCGCAATTGACAGGATTTATTGTAGGGGAAGCCTACCAGACATCTCCACATTTTCATGGATTAAATTTGGCTTAGAATCCCAGACCTCGTTGCTGAAAACAGACCGATATTTGTGAAACGGGTGATCTTGTATAAGCCCTGGCATGATCATTGAGATCAGGAAGAAGAGGAAGAACCATGGATAGTTGATCCAGGCAAAGGAGAGGAAACTTAACTGAAGGAAATGAAATCCCAGGAAGATTTTTATTTTCTTTATAATTGACACCTATTGGAGTAATTATGATCATGCACTTTAACAAAGATTTTTTATAATTGAAAACTCAGTAGTGCAGTGGTTCCAAACTTACCTGCACATGGCAATCACCTAGGGAGCTTTTAAAAAATCCCAAAACCCAGATCACACCCCAGACCAATTAAAACACACTCTCAGGAGGTGGGATCAAGGCATCAGTACATTTGAAGCTCCCCAGGTGCTGCCAATGTGCAGAAAAGTTTGGGAACCACTTCCATAAAGAATGAAAATGGGTTTGGGGCCTGTCTTAGCCCAGGTGCATTCAATAACATCCATCATCAAATGTTCAGGCCTAGGTAGTTTACAGAGACTCATTCAACAAATACACATTTGAGAATCTACTGCGTACTGGGCATTGGAGATACAGTAGTGAATTAGTCCCTAACTTCATGAAACTTACATTGTAGTTCTAAGTACTGTGGGCCGTTTTAGATAGGGCAGTCTGCCGAACATCTTCATTTGGATCTCTAATAAACATTTCAGACGTTAAATGTCCAAATCTGAATCCCCAAACTGTACCTCCAGTCTTCCCCATTTCAGTTATTTCCCCCTTGACTACTCTTCCTAGTCCAGCAGCAAGTCCTGTCAGCTCTGCCTTCAAAATAAATATTCAGAATTTGACCACTTCACCACTGAGGTACAAGCCACAATTATCTTTCACCTGAACTGTGATGGCTTCCTGTTCTCCCTGCTGCTGCCCTTGCCTCCCTTCAGTTTATTCTCACCACAGCAGCTACAGAGATCCTCTTAAAATGTCAGTTTGATCACTTCACTCTTGTGCTCAAAACCCTCCAAATGCTTCTCATCTCACTCAGGGTGAAAGCCAAAGTCTTTTCTTTGATACTTTGTTCACTATGCTCCAGCTGCACTGGCCACTGAGTTCTTCACTGGGCCAGCCAGGCATGCTCCATCATAGGGCCTTTACCCTTGCTGTTCTGTAAGGGTAGGAGGCTTCCCGACCCCTGTAAGAATCTTCATCACTAGATCTCTCACATGCTTCAGGTCTTCACTCAAAAGTCAACTCAGAATTAGGTGCAGAGTAATGGGGGGGGGGGAGGGTCTGGGGAGTGCTATTTAAAATAGATGTTTTAACCCAAGAGACTGGATGAGATCAACTGAAGTTTTTGTTCTGTTTTGTTTTACTTTATATTCTGAAATAATTATAGATTCACAGGAATTTGCAAAAATAATAGAGGACCCATGTACCCTCATACAGTTCCCCCAATGGTAGTATCTTACATAACTACACTATAATATCAAAACCAGGAAATTGACATTAGTAACAATCTACAGAACTTATTCAGATTTCACTCGCTTTCACATGCATTCGTGTGTGTGTGTGTGTGTGTGTAGTTCTGTTCAGTTTTTATCACATGTAGATTTGTGGAACCACTACAACTCTCAAGATAACAGAACTGAAAAAAAAAGATAATTGTTCCATCACTTCAGTGATCCCTTGTGCTACCCCTTTATATTCATGTCCATTCCCCTCCCTTACCCCCATTTTCCTATCCCTAGCCCCTGGCAACCACTGATTTCTTCTCCATCTCTGTAATTTTGTCATTATGTGAATGTTATATAAGTGAAATTATGCAGACTGTAACCTTTTGAGATTGGCTTTTTTTCACTCAGCATAATTCCCTTGAGATCCATCCAAATTGTTGCATGTATTAGTAGTTCATTCCTTTTTATTGCTGAGTAGTATACCATGGTATGGACATACCACATTTTGTTTAAACATTCACCCATTGAAGAACATTTGGGTTGTTTAGATTTTTTGACTATTAACAAATAAAGCTGCTATGAACATTTGTGTATATGTCTGTGTGGACATTGTTTTTTGTTTCTGAAGTATTTTTTGGGCAGATAAATTAGTGTACTTGGTCAACCTCTGAAGGAAATGGATAACTTCGACTATATGGTCTTAAGTTAAAAATGGACAAATTCCTTCAAAATACAATTTACCAAAACAGATACAGGATGGAAAGGAAAATTGGAATAACTCTTATATTAGTTACCTATTATCACATAACAAAGTACCCTCAATTTAGCGGCTTAACACAATAACATTGTTTCACGGTTTCTGTAGGTCAGGAATCTGCATGTGACTTAGAGGAGTCCTCTGCTCTGGGTCTCTCACAACCTAGGCATTAGCTGGCTCTGCAGTCATCTCGTGGCTCTCCTGGTGAAGGGTGTGCTTCCAAGCTCACTCCCCTTATTACTGGCAGGATTCACTTCCTCCTGAACTGTTGGAATGACGGCCTCAGGTTTTCATTGGCTGAAGGTTGCCCTCAGTTTTCTGCCACTTGACCCTCTCTGTAGGGCAGCTTACAATCAATATGCTAGCTTGGCTCATCCAAGCAGCAAGCAGGAAGAACCTGGGACCAAGCAGGGGGTGGGGGCCAGGTTGCATTCACGCCTGCACAAGAGAGAGCACGCAATAAAGTCACAATCTTTTATAGCCTAATCTTGGAAACAATATCCCCTTGGTTTTGTCACTTAGAAGCAAGTCACTAGGTCCAGACCCCACTCGGACTGATAGAGCTGCCAAAGACCCCTGCCTGGTATTCGTGTCCTGGCATAATCCTCTCACCTGAATGTGGACTGGACCTAGTGACTTCTTTATCCCGCATCAGGACATAAAAACCATAGAGGGGATGTTTGACACAAAAGAATTGTTAAAATTTAGTAGATGAGCGACTATAAGATTAAAGGAAATCCCATATGGTATCCTATGGCTTAGGGAGAGTAACTAAGGAAGGACAGACTTGGAAAGGGGCCTCTTATCAAGACTGGGGTGCAGACCTCATTGGAGAAGGTGAAGTTCAGCCCACTGGGCAGCAGAGAAGTTTGCTGGTTTACCCAGGCTGGGACTGGTTGCTGGCAAGCAGAAAGCAAGTCTCTGGAACACAGGCAAGCTGCAGAGGAGCCTGCGGAGGGAACTGGCGCCAGTGCAGACAGGAGGCCTTCAGGACACTGATTTCCACGTTGAGAGGGTCACAGGAAAATTATTGCTAGGCCAGACAGAGGTTGCAAGATCATCAAGGAACCACATGTGCTGGGCCTGTGGCTGGGGAAGAACCCACTGCATGTCCTTACAGCCGTACCACTGACCACAGCCCCTCCTCCTCCAGTGCCCTCTAGTGAGGAAGCTTATCATTGTGCTCACTGCAAAGGAGAGATGCTTAAAGGAATTCAGTCCATTATTGCAAAGCAAGAAGGGTGAATTGAGAGCTTAAAGATTATTTATTGGCACAGGGACCATTTTAGAAGCTGCCTGCCATAGCGTTGTATCTACTAAACAAGTGAAATTCATTATGAAAAGCTTCCCACAAAGAAAACTCCAGGCCTCCCAATGGTTTCACAGGTGAATTCTATTAAACATTTAAGGACAAAATAACCTCAGTTTCACAGAAGCGCCTTCAGAAAATGGAGGAGGAGGGAACTTCCTAACTAGTTTTATTAGATGAATAAAACCCTGGCATCAAAACCTGACAATAACTTCACAAAAAATTACAGCTCAATATCCCTTGTGAACATAGATGCAAAAATCCTTAAAGTGTTAGCAAATCCAGATATTTATATATATATAAATTATAATACATCATATCCAAATAGGGTTTATCTCAGTAATGTAAGGTTGGTTTAACACTTGAAAATCAACTAGTGTAATCCACCATTATTAATCAGAATACAGGTTATATTTGTTATTATAAGGTCTCAAAATTTAATGAAGCTCCATTCTGATGGGCTTACAGAGATTAAAAATGTATATGTAAATAAGAAACCGAAATATTTCTAAAAAAAAAATTTGCCTCTTACATTGTAAGTGTGTGGGCTATTTAAAGAAAAATATTGTTATTAAGAGTATTGTTACTAAAGCTATGAAAGCAAAGAGGTTTTCTGATTTTATCAGATGCTTTCAATCAAAACCTTAAAAAGAAATGTAATTGCTTCTTAAAGACAATCCAACATCTAAAGCAAATTTCAATTTACAAAATTAAAGCCTACACTAAAGATACCAATTTAAAAATTTTTTTAAAAGCATTATATAAGGAAGTAGCCCTTATTGGTTTTACATTCATTAATACAAAAAGAAGTTTAATCTAATTGCTGTCTAAAAGTTGTTTAATTTCTAAATAAGAAAGACGTGTTCAATTGCCACAAACTGGCCCCACGCTGACAGGGAGGGAGGAAAAGAGAAAGACCAGTTATTTCAAACAATCCTCATACAGGTTGATGTCATCCAAAACCATCTTTAGACCTTTAATACTTTGATAACAAAAATAATCCAAGTGGCAGGGACAAATCTGTTCTAAATTTACAAAAATATTGGTGGAAAAAATTTTATCTGGGCAACTCAGTGGAGGACCAAATCTTGTTTTATCTCTAATTATTATGATCTGGAAAAACTATAAGGGTAGAGCAAGCCTTGGAACCCAGCTTCGAGGCATTTAAGCATTTCTATATAAATTTCATTCAGTTACTTCAAAACTTTAAATATGTTTAATAATAGTTTGTAAATCTTCTGGTTGGATCAAGATTTTCCCTTGATAAAAGGCAAATGCTTTATTTAACAGCTTATTTTGTTTTTCCCACTAGGGAATACCTTCAATACTCTCTATGGATAAACAAAAACCTTACATTACAGGTAAAATACTTGACAAACTATAAATTACACATGGTACTCTCATTAAAAGGAAACTTCACTATCCACATCATCCCCAGATACTGGTAAGATAAATTGAGTGGTCCTGATGAACACTGTTAACTCTCTCATGCACACAGTCATATTCCTGACAGGTGCAAACTACACTCCCAGCAAGGATACCACTGGATAATCCCTCTATAATACACAACTAGGATAATGAATATATTAAAAGAGACCAATGAAAATGAATCTTAAAACTGTAAATTTACATTTAGACTTGCATTTTATTAGTTTTCTCCTCCTCTTTCTCTTACTTTTTACCTTTTGTTTATTCCTGTTTTCTGTCCTCTCAACTCTTTAAGCCGTGTAATTTACAATGACAGCTATCCTTTCTGGCTTTTTTTTTTTTTTAAAGATTTATTTATTGATTCATTCATTGATTGATTGCTATGTTAGGTCTTTGTTTCTGTGCGAGGGCTTTCTCTAGTTGCGGCAAGCGGGGGCCACTCTTCATCGCGGTGCGCGGGCCTCTCATTATCGCGGCCTCTCTTGTTGCGGAGCACAGGCTCCAGACGCGCAGGCTCAGTAATTGTGGCTCACGGGCCTAGTTGCTCCGCGGCATGTGGGATCTTCCCAGACCATGGCTCGAACCCGTGTCCCCTGCATTAGCAGGCAGACTCTCAACCACTGCGCCACCAGGGAAGCCCCTCCTTTCTGGCTTTTAATTATGTTACCTAACTTCAAAATCCTCAGGACTTCCCTGGTGGCTCAGTGGTTAAGAATCCGCCTGCCAATGCAGGGAACATGGGTTTGATCCCTGGTCCGGGAAGATCCCACATGCTGTGGAGCAACTAAGCCCGTGTGCCACAACTACTGAAGCCCATGCGCCTAGAGTCCGTGCTCCGCAACAAGAGAAGCCACCGCAATGAGAAGCCCGCTCACCGCAACGAAGAGTAGCCCTCGCTCACCGCAACTAGACAAAAGCCCACACGCAGCAACGAAGACCCAGCGCAGACAAAAAAAAAAAAAAAAAAAAAAAAATCCTCTAAAATATTATCAACCTAAATATGTCTCCATACTTAACTGGCCTTCGGTCCCCCTAAAGAGAGCTTCTGTGGTAGGTAGTTCATAGGATGGGCCCCTCAGCCTCTTGGTATGGTATTCATGTTCTTCTCTAATTCCTTCCCCTTGAGTGTGGGCTGGACTCACTGGCTCATTTCTAATGAAAATAATACAACTGAAGTGATTGGGTGTAACTTCTAAGGTTAGGTTATAAAAGACTGGTTTCCATCTTGGTCTTAGATTCCATGAAAATAATACAACTGAAGTGATTGGGTGTAACTTCTAAGGTTAGGTTATAAAAGACTAGCTTCCATCTTGGTCTTAGATTCCGGCTCTCTCTCTCTCTCTCTCTTACAATATACAGAGACAACCTGTTCTGTGTACTTCTACTTAACAGTTTTCTAGAGAATCTATAAATAGCTAACATTGTTTTCATTGATGCCTTGAGCCAGCCAGCTCCAGGGCAGACTGCCTAGACTGACTGCTTTGCAAAATGCTAGCTTGTCAGTTTCCCTCTAGAAAAGCAGACAGGACTCATGGTTTCCGGACATCCCACATTTCCCCCCTGTCTTTTATGAATCCATTTTTTAAACCCTCGTTGACAGTCACCTATTGATTCTCTCCTTCCTATGAGTAAATTTGTTTGCATATAATTAACTGCCTCCATGGTATTCTTTGACAGGAGTATATATAGAACGAATATACACAAAGAAGGTGTCAAAAGTTTGAACCTGGGGCATTCCGTTATTTAGAGGTCAGAAGCAGAGCAGTTAATGAGGGTATCAACAAAGCTGGAGAAAATAGGAGAAGGTATCCTTCTGAAAACCAAGAGAAGAAAGGGTTTCCAGAAGGAGTGATTAACTGTCAAATGCTGCTGAGTGGTTCAATTAAAGCAGAACTGAGACTTTACCGAGGATTTGGCAACTTGGAAGTCACTGCCTTCATAGGTGTGGTTTCAGTGGACCAGTGGGAACAAAAACCTAACTGAAGTAGGACGAGGAGGGAATAGAGCAGATCTATTAGATCTGGCTGTAAAGGAGATCAGAGAAATGAGATGTGGCTGGAGAGGCATGGTGAGGGAGGAAAGTGAGGGTTGACTCTAAAAAAATTGTTAACTTTTGGAACGTAATAGATAATACTTTCACATGATTAAAAATTACACATAAAACATTATGTATAAAATGTCTCCCTTTCACTCCTGATTCCCATCTGAATTTATTATTTCTTGTATTTTCTTCAATTCTTTTCTTCATGCACACATAAGAAAATATTATTTGTTCCTATTTTTTATTGCAAAAGGCAGGAAACTAATGCATAATGTTCTCCATGTTCCTTTATTTTTAAACAATACATTCATGCAAGTATATCTATAGGATAAACTTCCAGGAGTGGAATTGCTGGGTTAAAGGCATATGTTTTTGCAATACTGATAGATATTTCTCAATTGCCATCCATAAGAGTTGTATCAACTTATACTTTCACCAGCCATGTATTCCCCACAGTCTCACTGTTATCAAACTTTTTTTTTTAAACAATCTGAACAGTGGAAAATGGTATCTGAGAGGATTTTATTAGAAATGAAAACTAGGAAAATTTTAGAAAGAAAATAGAAAATAGTAGAAAGAAAGCCTGAATATGCAGGGGAGAGAGAGAGGAGGTAACGGCAGGAGCAGACTTCCTTACTAGGCTGGAGGAGCGGGATCTGCTGCACTGGTGATTCATTTAACAGGTACAGATGCAGGGGGTTGTTGTACATTTTGAAGGTGCAAGTGTCTTTTGATTGCTTCTATTTTTCATGTGAAATAAGAATCGCGGTCATAAGGTAGGCGAGGAGAGGGGAGAGGGTGTTGAACATTTGAGAGAAGAGATGTGAACTGCTTCGCTTAGAGAGTCGGGGAGTAGCCTGCCCAGGGCAACTACGATTGTTGAGCAGCTCTGAGGGCCCCCATGAAGATTGCAGCCTTAAATTTAAAGTGAATTTTGAAGGAAAAGGAGCACCATACATGAAGAAGACCCCTGCTTCAGGGAGATGTGAGTAAAAACAAAAAAGCAAAGCATTCATCTAGTATTCATTTAACAAATATTTAGGGGGACTCTCCTACACAGAGGCACTGTTGCTGGGTCCTGGCTTGTCACGTAACAGCAGATCACAAGCATATTCAAGTTGGCTGTTCACACAAATCTGATTAAGGTAAGATTATTCATTATGCAAACAAAAAATATAAAAAGTTACCATAGGATCTCTTTATATGAATTGTTCTTATGTTTGGGGATGGGGGTTCTGACTCTTTGGGTAGCCTGAACAAACAGCTTCTCAGAAAAATATGCACATATACAAATTTGCAGACAATTGCAGGTGGTATAGAATCACAAATTAAGAATCTCTCAAACTTTAGGGAAATAAAACTTACCTATTTTAAAGGGTGTATTGTTTTAGTATATTTCGAATGATTCAATTTACACAAAGCTTTCCATGAGCTACTTCGTGTTATGTACTGGACATCTCAATAAGGGCTCAGAATTTGAAATTATTTTAGGTTTCCAAAAAGTTGCAAAAATAGTATAGAGTACCCCTATGTTCTTCACCCAGAATCCCCTAAAGTTATCATCTTACATAACCGTAGTACAATTATCAAAATCAAAACTATTGATACAATAATATTATTACTTGATACACCTTGTTCAAATTTCGTCAGTTGTCCCATTCACGTCCTTTTTCTGTTCCACGGTCCAATCCAGGATTTCACTTTGCGTTTAGTTGTCCTGGACTTGGCTTTTTTTTTTTTTCTTCTTCTTCTTCTTTTTTAATCCAAAAGGGCTATGTGTTCTTGGGCAAATTAATGTCCGAGTCTGTCTTCTGTCTTAATAGACGTGATGTGAAGAATCAATAAAAAAAAATACATGTGGAATGTTTTCGGAAACTTCAAAGGTAACGAAATTGTTCTTACTGCTCAAAGCTGGTCATATCTAGTGTGGCCTTTCGTTCAAATTAAAACAAAAATAAAAATAGAAGCGTATTATTATTGTCGAGATGTTTGTCCCCAAGTAGGACCCGTAGCGTCTCCCTTGGCCGCCAGGACACGCTTCCTCTAATTGGGCAGCGTGTATCCGCGCTGACGCAGGAAGGCCGCCTCATTGGTCCGCGCAGTCGGGACTCAGGCGGCTTTTCTCTTAGTGCTCAAGGCGCCGACCCATTTCTCTTTCTCCAGCCGAGTGCTCCCTTCCTTACTAAGTGCCAGCCTGAAGGGATCCAGACTGAGGTAGGCCGGATAGCTGCACTGAGGTCAGCCGGGAAGAAGCGGCGGGCATGGAATACCGGTGGGAGGTGGTGGAATACGGGTGGTCGGCGAGCCTGGATGAGACGGTCTTGTCGGTGCGTCCCCTCGACCCCCACACTCTCCGCGACTTCCCTGCCCCGTCTCCTCTGCTGGCCCCACCTCCCTCGGGCATCCCTAGAGCTTCCGCGCCCCTCCGCCGCGCTTCCGCTGGCCCCGCCCTCGACCCTCAAAGGTCCCGCCTCCTTCGCGAACCCTCCCGCTGGCCCCGCCCTCGACTCCTCCCCCGAAGGGCCCCGTCTCCTCCGCCAGCCCTCCCGCTGGCCCCGCCCTCGACTACATCCCGCCAACGGCCCCGCCTCCTCCGCCGGCCCTCCCGCTGGCCCCCCCCCTGCCCCGCCAGCTCTCCCGCTGGCCCCGCCCTCGACTCCTCCCCGCGAAAGGCCTCGCATCCCACTAGCCCCTCCGCTGGCCCTGCGCTTGCCGCCTCCTCCTCAGCGGCCCCGCCCTGACCGAGCACACATTCCTCCCCGTCTCTTTCTTCCCACTTTTACCGCCTTGGTCCCTCTGCCTCTTTAAGTTAGGTTTAGTCCCCCTATTTCTCTCCACCCCGCCGCGCCCGGCCGTGTACCTGCACCTTTTTCTCAACCCTGCCACTTAGGTACCTCTCTCCTCATCTGACTGCCCGGGTCACCGGATTCCCCCACTGATTCAGGCTGCCTCTATATGAGCTTGACAGATTGTGCAGAGGCCTCGTGCTGGGCATTGGAGGTCTCTGTTTGCAAGACCTCCCCGCCCGGTGGGAGAGTCACTTGTAATGGAGTCTAACAGGCTCGGGGATGCCTTTAATCAAAGATGCATAGGATTGGGATGTTTAAAGGAAGGGGTGCTGGAGTTACAGCTCCTCCTTGTGCGATCTGCAAGCAGGCCTGGCAGGGACTAAGCTGTACCTTTCTCCCAGAATGTACCGGGCTTCTTCTGATGCAGAAGCTTGGCTCTAACCATTGTCCTTTAAACACTGGGGAATGATTAAAATCTTGTCATGGGCCCGTCTTTTAACCAAAGTTATTAGGGCTTCAGAGCCCATCCATCCTAACCCTCGCTGTGCTGATTGGGAGGTGGAAGGAAAGAGACAGATGAATGATTGGCTTAGGCAAACAGTGAGTCAACATCCCATTCTTGATGCTGCTTTTTGGAGTTTTTCCTGAGGGTTCTTACCCAGTTTTTCAATTACCAGCAGTCTTACTTGGTGGGTAAACCAAAGAGTATGTGTAGATAAATCCTTCAGTCAGTCAGTAGATTCCTCCAAGCCACCAGTAGATTCTCTACTTCAGTGTATACTATTCAGAAGACAATGACTCACACCTTCAGTCTGTTGGAGTCAGGAATCCCTGGGGTCTGAGCCCAGCTCCACCATTTGCTGTAAAGGTTGGCAGAGAAATTTTATCTGAGCCTCAGTTTTACCTTCTACAGCAAGAGCATGATAAACCCTATCATGCATGGTCATGGTATGGATTTGCTGAGATCCTGCTTATGAAAACAGTCACTCTTACGGTCCTGTACATAATAGGATCTGAGCACAGGTGAGCCCTAACTCTTCAGATTCATGTCTGTCTGATTCAAGCCAGCAAAGAGCCTGCTATGTCACCCTCTCCCAGGCACCATGACGACCCTGGATGATAAGTTACTGGGGGAGAAGCTGCAGTACTATTACAGCAGCAGCGAGGATGAGGAGAGTGACCACGAGGACAAGGACAGAAGCAGGGGTGCCCTGGCCGGCAGTTCCATGCCTGCAGATGCTGAGTTGGCAGGCGAAGGCATCTCAGTTAACACAGGTACTGGAAATCCCTGTGCTCTGGGAACAGGTTTAAAAAATGTCCGTTAAATATGTATCAGAAGTCTCGTGATCAGTTCTTTTTTTTTTTTTTTAATTTTTGAATTTTATTTTATTTACTTTTTTATACAGTAGGTTCTTATTAGTCATCAGTTTTATACACATCAATCCCAATCGCCCATTTCCTCACACCACCATCCCCACCCCCCGCAGCTTTCCCTCCTGGTGTCCATTCGTTTGTTCTCTACATCTGTGTCTCAACTTCTGCCCTGCAAACCAGTTCATCTGTACCATTTTTCTAGGTTCCACATACATGCGTTAATATACGATATTTGTTTTTCTCTTTCTGACTTACTTCACTCTGTATGACAGTCTCTAGATCCATCCACGTATCCACAAATGACCCAATTTCGTTCTGTTTTATGGTTGAGTAATATTCCATTGTATATATATATACCACATCTTCTTTATCCATTCATCTGTCGATGGGCATGAAGGTTGCTTCCATGACCTGGCTATTGTAAATAGTGCTGCAATGAACATTGGGGTGCATGTGTCTTTTTGAATTATGGTTTTCTCTGGGTATATGCCCAGTAGTGGGGTTGCTGGATCATATGGTAATTCTATTTTTAGTTTTTTAAGGAACCTCCATACTGTTCTCCATAGTGGCTGTATCAATTTACATTCCCACCAACAGTGCAAGAGGGTTCCCTTTTCTCCACACCCTCTCCAGCATTTGTTGTTTGTAGATTTTCTGATGATGCCCATTCTAACTGGTGTGAGGTGATACCTCATTGTAGTTTTGATTTGCATTTCTCTAATAATTAATGATGTTGAGCAGCTTTTCATGTGCTTCTTGGCCATCTGTATGTCTTCTTTGGAGAAATGTCTATTTACGTCTTCTGCCCATTTTTGGATTGGATTGTTTGTTTCTTTAATATTGAGCTGCATGAGCTGTTTATATATTTTGGAGATTAATCCTTTGTCCGTTGATTCGTTTGCACATATTTTCTCCCATTCTGAGGGTTGTCTTTTCGTCTTGTTTATGGTTTCCTTTGCTGTGCAAAAGCTTTGAAGTTTCATTAGGTCCCATTTGTTTATTTTTGTTTTTATTTCTATTACTCTAGGAGGTGGATCAAAAAAGATCTTGCTGTAATTTATGTCAAAGAGTGTTCTTCCTATGTTTTCCTCTAAGAGTTTTATAGTGTCCGGTCTTAAATTTAGGTCTCTAATCCATTTTGAGTCTATTTTTGTGTATGGTGTTAGGGAGTGTTCTAATTTCATTCTTTTACATGTAGCTGTCCAGTTTTCGCACCACTTATTGAAGAGACTGTCTTTTCTCCGTTGTATATCCTTGCCTCCTTTGTCATAGATTAGTTGACCATCGGTGCGTGGGTTCATCTCTGGGCTTTCTATCTTGTTCCATTGATCTATGTTTCTGTTTTTGTGCCAGTACCATATTGTCTTGATTACTGTAGCTTTGTAGTATAGTCTGAAGTCAGGGAGTCTGATTCCTCCAGCTCCGTTTTTTTCCCTCAAGACTGCTGTGGCTATTCGGGGTCTTTTGTGTCTCCATACACATTTTAAGATTTTTTTTTCTAGTTCTGTAAAAAATGCCATTGGTAATTTGATAGGGATTGCATTGAATCTGTAGATTGCTTTGGGTAGTATAGTAATTTTCACAATATTGATTCTTCCAATCCAAGAATATGGTATATCTCTCCATCTGTTGGTATCATCTTTAATTTCTTTCATCAGTGTCATAGTTTTCTGCATACAGGTCTTTTGTCTCCCTAGGTAGGTTTATTCCTAGGTATTTTATTCTTTTTGTTGCAATGGTAAATGGGAGTGTTTCCTTAATTTCTCTTTCAGATTTTTCATCATTAGTGTATAGGAATGCAAGAGATTTCTCTTCATTAATTTTGTATCCTGCAACTTCACCAAATTCATTGATTAGCTCTAGTAGTTTGCTGGTGGCATTTTTAGGATTCTCTATGTATAGTATCATGTCATCTGCAAACAGTGACACTTTTACTTCTTCTTTTCCGATTTGTATTCCTTTTATTTCTTTTTCTTCTCTGATTGCCATGGCTAGGACTTCCAAAACTATGTTGAATAATAGTGGTGAGAGTGGACATCCTTGTCTTGTTCCTGATCTTAGAGGAAAGGCTTTCAGTTTTTCACCATTGAGAATGATGTTTGCTGTGGGTTTGTCATATATGGCCTTTATTATGTTGAGGTAGGTTCCCTCTATGCCCACTTTCTGGAGAGTTTTTATCATAAATGGGTGTTGAATTTTGTCAAAAGCTTTTTCTGCATCTATTGAGATGATCATATGGGTTTTATTCTTCAATTTGTTAATATGGTGTATCACATTGATTGATTTGCATATACTGAAGAATCCTTGCATCCCTGGCATAACTCCCACTTGATCATGGTGTATGATCCTTTTAATGTGTTGTTGGATTCTGTTTGCTAGTATTTGTTGAGGATTTTTGCATCTATATTCATCAGTGATATTGGTCTGTAATTTTCTTTTCTTGTAGTATCTTTGTCTTGTTTTGGTATCAGGGTGATGGTGGCCTCATAGAATGAGTTTGGGAGTGTTCCTTCCTCTGCAATTTTTTGGAAGAGTTTGAGAAGGATAGGTGTTAGCTCTTCTCTAAATGTTTGATAGAATTCACCTGTGAAGCCATCTGGTCCTGGACTTTTGTTTGTTGGAAGATTTTTAATCACAGTTTCTCTCTTTTTTTTTTTTTTTTTTTATTTATTTATTTATTTATTTATTTATTTATGACTGTGTTGGGTCTTCGTTTCTGTGTGAGGGCTTTCTCTAGTTGTGGCAAGTGGGGACCACTCTTCATCGCGGTGCGCGGGCCTCTCACCATCGCGGCTAATCACAGTTTCAATTTCATTGCTTGTGATTGGTCTGTTCATATTTTCTATTTCTTCCTGGTTCAGTCTTGGAAAGTTATACCTTTCTAAGAATTTGTCCATTTCTTCCAGGTTGTCCATTTTATTGACAGAGAGTTGCTTGTAGTAGTCTCTTAGGATGCTTTGTATTTCTGCGGTGTCTGTTGTAACTTCTCCTTTTTCATTTCTAATTTTATTGACTTGAGTGCTCTCCCCCTTTTTCTTCATGAGCCTGGCTAATGGTTTATCACTTTTGTTTATCTTCTCAAAGAACCAGCTTTTAGTTTTATTGATCTTTGCTATTGTTTTCTTTGTTTCTATTTCATTTATTTCTGATCTGATCTTTATGATTTCTTTCCTTCTGCTAACTTTGGGTTTTGTTTGTTCTTCTTTCTCTAGTTCCTTTAGGTTTAAGGTTAGATTGTTTTTTTTTTTAATTAATTAATCAATTTATTTTTGGCTGCATTGGGTCTTGGTTGCTGTGCGCAGGCTTTCTCTAGTTGCAGCGAGTGGGGGCTACTCTTCGTTGTGGTGCACGGGCTTCTCATTGCGGTGGCTTCTCTTGTTGCGGAGCATGGGCTGTAGGCGCGCGGGCTTCAATAGTTGTGGCTCGCGGGCTTTAGAGCGCAGGCTCAGTAGTGGTGGCGCACGGGCTTAGTTGCTCCGAGGCATGTGGGATCCTCCTGGACCAGGGCTCAAACCCGTGTCCCTTGCATTGGCAGGCAGATTCTTAACCACTGGACCACCAGGGAAGTCCCGGTTAGATTGTTTATTTGAGATTTTTCTTGTTTCTTGAGGTAGGCTTGTATAGCTATAAGCTACCCTCTTAGAACTGCTTTTGCTGCATCCCATAGGTTTTGGATCGTCATGTTTTCATCGTCATTTGTCTCTAGGTATTTTTTGATTTCCTCTTTGATTTTTTCAGTGATCTCTTGGTTATTTAGTAATGTATTGTTTAGCCTCCATGTGTTTGTGTTTTTTACATTCTTTTCCCTGTAATTCATTTCTAATCTCATAGGGTTGTGGTCAGAAAAGATGCTTGATATGATTTCAATTTTCTTAAATTTACTGAGGCTTGATTTGTGACCCAAGATGTCATCTATCCTAGAGAATGTTCCCTGTGCACTTGAGAAGAAAGTGTAATCTGCTGTCTTTGGATGGAATGTTGTATAAATATCAATCAAATCTGTCTGGTCTAGTGTGTCATTTAAAGCTTCTGTTTCCTTATTTATTTTCATTTTGGATGATCTGTCCATTGGTGTAAGTGAGCTGTTAAAGTCCCCCACTATTATTGTGTTACTGTCAATTTCCTCTTTTATAGCTGTTAGCAGTTGCCTTATGTATTGAGGTGCTCCTACGTTGGGTGCATATATATTTATAATTGTTATATCTTCTTCTTGGATTGATCCCTTGATAATTATGTAGTGTCCTTCCTTGTCTCTTGTAACAGTCTTTATTTTAAAGTCTATTTTATGTGATATGAGTATTGCTACTCCAGCTTTCTTTTGATTTCCATTTGCATGGTATATCTTTTTCCATCCCCTCACTTTCAGTCTGTATGTGTCCCTAGGTCTGAAGTGGGTCTCTTGTAGACAGCATATAGATGGGTCTTGTTTTTGTATCCATTCAGCAAGCCTGTGTCTTTTGGTTGGAGCATTTAATCCATTCACGTTTAAGGTAATTTTGATATGTATGTTCCTATGACCATTTTCTTAATTGTTTTGGGTTTGTTTTTGTAGATCCTTTTCTTGTCTTGTGTTTCCCACTTAGAGAAGTTCCTTTAGCATTTGTTGTAGAGCTGGTTTGGTGGTGCTGAATTCTCTTAGCTTTTGCTTGTCTGTAAAGCTTTTGATTTCTCCATCGAATCTGAATGAGATCCTTGCCGGGTAGAGTAATCTTGGTTGTAGGTTCTTCCGTTTCATCACTTTAAGTATATCATGCCAGTCCCTTCTGGCTTGTAGAGTTTCTGCTGAGAAATCAGCTGTTAACCTTATGGGAGTTCCCTTCTATGTTATTTGTCATTTTTCCCTTGCTGCTTTCAATAATTTTTCTTTGTCTTTAATTTTTGCCAATTTGACTACTATGTGTCTCGGTGTGTTTCTCCTTGGGTTTATCCTGTATGGGACTCGCTGCGCTTCCTGGACTTGGGTGGCTATTTCCTTTCCCATGTTAGGGAAGTTTTCAACTATAATCTCTTCAGATATTTTCTCTGGTCCTCTCTCTCTCTCTTCTCCTTCTGGGACCCCTATAATGCGAATGTTGTTGCATTTGATGTTGTCCCAGAGGTCTCTTAGGCTGTCTTCATTTCTTTTCATTCTTTTTTCTTTATTCTGGTCTGCAGCAGTGAATTCCACCATTCTGTCTTCCAGGTTACTTACCTGTTCTTCTGCCTGTTATTCTGCTATTGATTCCTTCTAGTGTAGTTTTCATTTCAGTTATTGTATTGTTCATCTTTGTTTGTTTGTTTTAATTCTTCTAGGTCTTTGTTAAACATTTCTTGCATCTTCTCAATCTTTGCCTCCATTCTTTTTCCGAGGTCCTGGATCATCTTCACTATCATTATTCTGAATTCTTTTCTGGAAGGTTGCCTATCTGCACTTCATTTAGTTGTTTTTCTGGTGTTTTATCTTGTTCCTTCATCTGGTACTTAGCCCTCTGCCTTTTCATCTTGTCTATCTTTCTGTGAATGTGGTTTTCGTTCCACAGGCTGCAGGACTGTAGTTCTTCTTGCTTCTGCTGTCTGCCCTCTGGTGGATGAGGCTATCTAAGAGGCTTGTGTAAGTTTCCTGATGGGAGGGACTGGTGGTGGGTCGTGATCACTTCTAATTCCAGCCCCGCGTCCAGAGATAACCTAATGTTACCATTTCACCGTGCGTGGTTCTAGCCATTTCAATGCACAGTACGAATATGTATGCATAGCAACATGCTGATGATTAGAACAGAGTTGCCTGCGTTTGAATCCAGCTTCTCAAATTGATAGGTGTTTGATATCACCTAAATCATGGGTATGAGTATATTGGTAGTATAAATTCCTAGAAATGGCATATTTACACTTTTACATTTTATTATTTCCAAATTGCTGTCAGTTGAGTTGGGACTGGTTTATAGTTTAAGCAGGTATGTGGTATTTCCCCATATATGTGACCTTCTACTATGTTATCAGACTTTTTGATCTTTGCCATCCTCATGGATGGCAAATGGCAACTCACCGTAGTTTTATTTTCTATCTTTTTAGGAGTGATGTTGAGCCTCTCTTCATAATTTTAAGGGTTGTATTCATATCCTTTGCTCAGTTTTGAAATTGGGTAGTTGGTCTTTTTCTTCTTAGGGAACTATAAAGGAAATTAATCTGTGGTATGAGTTGCAAATATTTCTACCAGTTTATTGTTTGACTCCTGGCTTTTGTTCTCATCCTGGCAGAAAGTTTTTTTTATTGTTATGTGCTTGAAAGCATTATTTTATAGTTTCTTAGTTTTGTTTCTTATATAAAAGGCCTTTTCTTCACTCCAGGATTATAAAAAGACAGTCCCATGCCTTTTTTTTTTTTTTTTTTAGTATTTTTATGATTTTTTTTTTTTTTAACACAACGATTTATCTGGAATTCATTTCGGTGCAAGGTATGTGGTAGGACTCCAACTTAATTTTTTTTGGATTGCTGCCCAGTTGTTTCAGCATCATTTATTGAATAAACCATCTTTTCTCCATTGTTTTGAAATGTCAGTTTTATCACGTACTGACTTTCTGCTTATATTTGCATCTTTAGCCGTACTTTGTAGTCTCTTCCACTGATTCGTCTTTTACTGTGCTATATCACACTGTTTTTAAGTATCGTGTTATAATATGTTTTAGTATCTGGTAGGTCTGGTCCCCCCCATACAATACCCTTCTATGTTATTATTTTCTTAACTTTTGCTTTCTTATTTTTCCACAGCAAATTCAGGAGCATGCACACGTGTGTAATCACATACTTTTATCAGAAACGCATTAAATATATGGATTAATTTGGGGATAATTGGTACCCTTGTGATGTTGCATCTTCCTAGCCAGGAATATGGCGTTGCTCCATTTATTCAGGTCTTTTGTAGTGTTTCTTGGCAGCATTTTAAAGTTTTCTTTATACAGATGTTTATATTTTTGTCTGTAGTAGCAGATGACCTCCTAGTCTCAGTGGTTTGTGACAACAAAGGTTTATTTCTCAATCATGTTACATGCTGCCTGTTGGGGTCAGCAGCTGCCCCACTTCTGCTTTGTATGTCCTATCATCCAGGAACTAGGCTGAAGGAGCAGCCCCTGTCTGGGACATGCTATTCTCATGATCAAGTGTAGAGAGCAAGAGAGGGCTGTTGGAAACATGTAGTGACTCGTTACGTTTTTGCTCAGAATCCATTGGCCACAGCAAGTCACATGGGCAAGCCCCACATCAGTGCCTGGGGATACATGTTCTCATCCCACAGGAGGTATTGCACGTCATATGGTAAGGGGCAGGGCTGTATAGCATGGGGACAGGGGGGTTTGGGGGTAGCTTGACTAACAGAACAACCTGCCACAATCTTGTTAAAAAAGTCAGATAATATGGAAACATAGTAAGAAAAAAGTAAAAGTTCTCTCTCACCAGTCCCCTTAGATCTCACTGCCTAGAGACAACCACTGTTAACAGTTTACCTATTTTTCTATGGACATACACATGTACATGCACATATACAAATATCTGTAAATATTTATACATGGACATACAGTTCTTTTTCTAAAAATTGAAGGATCATACCATGATACTGTTCTGCATTTTGCTTTTTTTTTTTTTTTTTTTTGACCTAATATGTTTGGACATTTTTCATGGCAGGGAACATATAGCTGCCTCATTCTTTCTAAGAGTCGCTTTGTTTTCCTTTGAGTAGATGAATCTGAATTTATTTCACGCATCTCCTAACGTTGGGCCTTTGCGTGGCTCTTTAACTTGCAAACCGGGCTGCCTTGGACATGGTTGCGTGTAGACCACGCTGCCCTGTGTGAGTGTCCCTGTGGTGTCGATGGAGCCAGCTTTAGACAGATGTGCGCTGGCCCATAATCCCTCGCTCATCCTTGGTCGCCTCCACATTCACCCCACCTCAGGTCCAAAAGGCGTGATCAACGACTGGCGCCGCTTCAAACAGCTGGAGACTGAGCAGCGGGAGGAGCAGTGCCGGGAGATGGAGAGGCTGATCAAGAAGCTGTCCGTGAGCTGCAGGTCCCATCTGGACGAAGAGGAGGAGCAGCGGAAGCAGAAGGGCCTCCAGGAGAAGATCAGTGGGAAGGTAATCAGAAGCGCCCAGGCCTTTCTCAGAGGCTACCTGGCTGCTGGGGTTAGTGAATCTGCCTGCCAATGCAGGGGACACGGGTTCGAGCCCTGGTCCAGGAAGATCCCACATGCCGCAGAGCAACTAAGCCCGTGTGCCACAACTACTGAGCCCATGTGCCACAAGTGCTGAAGCCCTCGCACCTAGAGCCTGTGTTCCGCAACAAGAGAAGCCACCGCAATCAGAAGCCCGCGCACCGCAGTGAAGAGTAGCCCCCACTCACTGCAACTAGAGAAAGCTGTGCAGCAACGAAGACTCAATGCAGCCAAAAATAAATAAATAAATAAATAAATAAAATAAAGATATTAAGAAGCGGTGCAGTGCAGGAGAAAGTGCAGTCATGTCATAGCTTGACCACACCTGGGTTTGAATCTCAGCTGTGCCACTAGTAACTGTGGGGATGTCTCTTCCACTCTGACTCTGGTTTGTCGTTGGTTAAATGAGGTCAATCTCTCTACCTCCCAGGGCTGTGGATACAGTACCCATCACAGGCCGGTTGAAAGTGCTCAGGAAATGTGAGTTTCCTGTCCTTTCTCAAGGTCTTACCTTGAGCCAGAAATAAACCTCTGAGATCAGGAGATATTATCCCCATTTTACAGATGGTGAAACCAAAGCTGAGAGGTGGGAGGGGACTTGCTCAGGGCAGTGCCATTAAGAAATGCTAATAGGAACTAGGATTCTAACCCAGATTTTCCTGTTCTTTCCATGATGTTGTTCTGTTTCACCTGAAGCCTATTCATGAGAATTTATTTTAGTGAAGCAATACAGTAGAAGCAGGCAGACACTGTGGAAGATATTTGGAACTAGGCCCCTGACTCTCTCTTACCTTCCCAAAGCATTCTTCAAAAGGATCCTTTATTCTCCACCATGCTCTCTGACCACAGATGGATGTCTAGAAGTGCCTGAGATCATTTGGCTGTGGCCCAAAGCAGCTCTTGGCTGGAAATACCTGCCGGGGTCGGGGAGCAGACAAGAGGATTAAGTGAGGAGTTTGCCTTGACCAGGAGGATGATTTCAGGGCATTAGACTCAAGCAAGACCACAACAGGTCAGAAAGAACCACTCTGGTGGGGGAGCAGTGAGAGGGGAAGAAGAACGGCGCTGGCCGTGATGCAGTAACAACACGTGTCCTGATCTGGTGTGGCCTCCCAGCCGCCACCCTCTCGTCTGTGCCAGGGTAGGCAGAGCTGGGCTTCATCACAGGAGCAGGGATGTCTTGCTACACTAGGGCAGGAGAGGGAAAATGCTTTTGTAATGGAAGCTGGCTTCAGGACAACATGCCCACGGCTCACAACACTTCCTTGTGCTGCAGTGGAGACCAGACAAAGCCATACAACACATGATCACATGGGACAGTCCTGCTGGGTTGTTGCAGTGAGACAGAACTGGAAACTGCCTGAATGCCAGAAGTAGGGGAGTGGCTAAGCAAAATAGGGCACATTATGTATCATTTTATAAAACATGTTTGGAAGCATGAGGAATAATTTATGATATAATAGTGCTAAGTGGCAAAAGCAGGCTATAGCTTAATTGGTACACCCACAGCTGCTGTTATAAAAGCAGAAATGGTTTTAGCGTGTGACTGGTAATAAAAAGAATAGATTTTTAGAATGTGTGTGGCTGTATGTTTTGGCGTGGGGGGCAAGGAGGTTGGTGCAGGGCAGGGATTATGAGTGTTCAAGTTCCTTAATGTCCTGTTGTCTTTTCAACAAAAACAAAACAGTGGATAAAGTAATTAATCCATTGTCAGGACTGACCAAAAGACAAAAGCTCACGAAGTGATGTTATCTGATGCTGCTTGTCTGGATGGAGAGGCGCTATGACACAGTAGTTGAAAGCCTGGGTTTTTAAAAAAAATCTAGTTTGAATCCTGGTCTTATACTTGCTACCTATATGAACTTATACAGATAATCTCCAGTCTCAGAACCTCATTTTTTAAATGGGGGTAATAAAAGTCCCTTCCCGATGGGGTTATCAGAAGATTTCAGTGAGGTGTAACGCATCTAGAGTATTAGCGTGGCGCCTCATACATCTTGTGTCTCCCATGTCACTGTTGGGTTTATGTTTCTCACGCTCACTTGCTGGTCCTCCCGCAGATGACTCTGAAGGACTTTGCCATGATGAATGAGGACCAAGACGACGAGGAGTTCCTGCAGCAGTACCGGAAGCAGAGGATGGAAGAGATGCGGCAGCAGCTCCACCAGGGGCCCCAGTTCAAGCAGGTTTTTGAAATCCCCAGTGGAGAAGGGTTTCTGGACATGATTGACAAGGAGCAGAAGAGCACCCTCATCATGGTCCATATTTACGAGGACGGCATCCCAGGGACCGAAGCCATGAATGGTTGCATGATCTGCCTGGCCGCAGAGTACCCAGCCGTCAAGTTCTGCCGGGTGAAGAGCTCGGTGATTGGGGCCAGCAGTCGCTTCACCAGGAACGCCCTTCCCGCCCTGCTCATCTACAAGGGGGGCGAGCTGATAGGCAATTTTGTCCGCGTCACTGACCAGCTAGGGGAAGATTTCTTTGCAGTGGACCTTGAAGCTTTCCTCCAGGAGTTTGGATTGCTCCCAGAAAAGGAAGTCTTGTTGCTAACCTCCGTGCGTAACTCGGCCACCTGCCACAGCGAGGATAGCGATTTGGAAATAGATTGAATGGCTGGGCTGGTGGCATAAATTTCTCATTGTTTGGGCTGGAAGACACACGTCCGTGTGTTTATTTTCGTTCTTTTCTGTGTCTTCTGGCTTTTCTGCTGTTCTTTGTAGTCCCTTTTATGATATGTCAAGTCAAGAAATTCTTCTATCAAATCAGAATGCTGAATCACCTTGTGGCTATCCATAAAGTGACCTAACATTGTATAAACAGGAAGCCAGGCTTTTGAACTGTTTACTTAAGATTCTCTAGCATGACATCTCTGTTATTGTTTCCAGTCAGTATTTACATAGCATCCTGAAGACAGTGTCCTGGAAATTGTCTTCAGATGATCTCAGAGGTCTCTGCCAGGTCCGGGAATATAATTCTATAGTTCGTGTGTTATTTGCAACATAAGTAATACATTTCCTTCATCAAATCATTGTAAATTATATTTACTTATAATCAGACTCATAGTCTTAGAAGGCAGTTAAATTTTTACCCCCTAGACCGTATTCTCTCCCAGGGTCTTGTTTAAAGGTTCCAGACCATGTATGTTTGCCCCATCAAGAGGGGGGTGACCTTTGTCGCCAGAGTCGATACCCTGCTCAAGCATTATTAAGTCTACAATAGAGGAAGGATCGAGATGGACTGCCCTCTTGATGCTGAAAGACCAGCTTGGCTTGAAAATTAGAGCTGAGATAGAGCTGGGAAGCCTTTTTAAAGGAAGATCTTCCAATTAAGATACCCCTGCTCATCTTTTTCTCTGTTTCTTTTTTATTTAACAAGGTAATTTTTTGGTTTCATGTAGCTTTTGTTAAAACTTTTTTGCATATTGGAAAAGTTAATATTCAATAGAATACAGAAAATACAGAAGCAAAAATAAGAAAATTAGAATAATCTCTAATCCTGCCACCTAGGGTAAAACACTATTAATATTTTGGGATATTTCTTTCCAAGGTGTTTTCTTTGTGTACACAGACATTTTGTTTGCTTATTAAACAAAACAGTGGGATCATTCTGAACATACTGTTTTATAGTATGGTCAGCTAATATAGCAAACGTTTTTCCATGTTATTAAATACTCTTTTACAACATTTTAAAGTGGCTATTTATACCGTTGTATAGGTGTGCTGTAATTTGCTTGGTGGTTGTCTCTTGAAAACAGCAAAGACTTTTTATTACAAAAGTAATTGATGTTCATTGTAGAAAATGTAACAAACATTGTTAAGCTAAAAAGATTTAAAAGCCTTATAATTCCACCAACCAAAAATAATCCCTGTTAATCATTTTCACAGGTATCTTTCTGGTCTTCTTTCTGTGTGTTTATAATAATGATTGTCTTTTGAGTTTTTTCCTCATGTTTTTTACTTTAAAATATGTACATTGTAGGGCCAGGGAAAATGTAACCTGTAATTAAATGTTAGCTTTAAAGTTCAGTTTTGCTTTCCCTGGCTATTTAGGAATTGACTAACTGTAGAAAGGTCATGACAGTATCTCTTGTAGTTAATCAACAAAAAGAAAGTGCATGGTTTTTTAATTTAAAAAGCTCATTGTATGGTTTTTTAATTAAAAAAGCTCGTTGTAGAAAGTGTGTGGAAAGTATAGAAAATTATTAGAGGCAGAGACAACTGTTGTCAGTGTTTTTATTTTCTTCCAGTTTTTTCAATATTTTTAATACATTCAGAGCTTATTGAATTTAGTTCTGTGTTTTGTTTAATATTATATCATAAATGCTTTGAAATGTTATAAAAATTCTAAATAAATAATTTTTAACGGCCTGATAATATTCCATCACTTGGATATGCCATACTTTATTTAACCAGACCCTTAATATTGGATATTTAGATTCCTAGCTTTTTGCTAAAACACTTTGTATTTTGGGCTATATTTTGGATCATTCTCTTAGTATAGATTTCTAGAAGAGGAATTATTGGGTAATGGACAGAAACATTTTAAAAGCTTTTACAAGCCATCTACTGGTTCTCATTGGAGATGAAAATATATTGATATGCTCTCCCAGAACCTTGACTTCGCCTTTCAAGAGCAGAAATTCTAGGATAAAGTCAACAGACATGGAATGGGGAAATCTTAGAATGTTAAATCTCCAACTCAGGGGTAGTGCAAACAGCACGGGCTTTGGAGTCAGATCAAATACTGTCTGTTTCTCACTGGTGGTGGAGCTTCCGTTGAGGCGCCTAGCCTTCCTGAAACTCAGTTTCCTCGCCTTGGCAATGGGAACAACAGTACTTCATGGGTTGTTCAGTGGTTCTCCGTGTGTGGTTCAAGAACAGCAGCATGAGATACACTGGGGAACTTGTTAGAAATGCGAAGTCTCAGTCTTCATCCCAGACCTACTGCATTGGAAATTCTGGGAGTGGCTCAGCACACTTTTCACAAGCCCTCTAAGTGATTCTGAGGCTGGTTCAAGTTTGAGCATCACCAACCTGTGGGTTGAGGTGAGTGACAGCAGGTCTCACAAAACAAGGGCTCACTGCTGTTGGTTTCCTTTTTCATTTGAGTAAGGGAAGGGAGGAGTTAAAAATAGGACAGCATTCAGATTACTTCTCTTCCTCTTTGTTTATGTGATCCTCCATTTTGGTCATAGACTTGGGGGAGGGAACAAGAAACTAATATTTGTCTATTACAAACTGTCTCAGTAGTTTTCCAGATTTCACTTTCCTCTGGAATGAAAGTTCCATGAAGGCATGGACTTTATTTTCCTCCATATGTATGGTGTAACTTCTATTCACGCTGGGAATAGGCTGACATTTACAGCTTCGTGGGCAAGATATCTGAACTCCTCCATTACCTCAGTTTCCTCATCCGAGGAGTGGGGATGAGTAACAGAAGTCAATTCATGTAAAAATACCTAGAACACAGCCTTCAAATAAGTGCTGTTTTTATTTGTATTATTTTTAAAAATATTTATTTATTTGGCTGCACTGGGTCTTAGTTGCGGCACACGGGATCTTTAGTTGTGGCATGCGGTATCTATCTAGTTCCCTGACCAGGGATCGAACCTGGGCCCCCTGCATTGGGAGCGCAGAGTCTTAACTGCTGGACCACCAGGGAAGTGCTGTTTTTATCATCCCCAGTGCCCACAACTGGGCTTGGTGCTTGGTAAGAATTATTGAGTGTTTAATAATGAACATATGGGCTCATTGAAGGCCACATCCTTTCAAGGTAAGAAGTAGTAACTTTTCAAAGATGAAGAAACTAAGACTTAGCAGAGTTAGGTAACTATTCCAAGTTGCATAGCTAGTGGGCAGGGCAGGGTTTAATATCAGGTCCGTGTAGTTCCAAAATTTGTACTATTTCCATGATGCATGCTAGTTCTTGGTGGAGAAAGCACAATGATCCAATGTCAATAAAATGATCAATTAGAAAAAAGGTAGTGGAGAGAACAGGTGGGAGGAGGAAAAACAGGGAGAGAATTTTTTTTTTTTTTTTAAATGAAAGCTTCTTTATTTATTTATTTTTGGCTGTGTTGGGTCTTCGTTTCTGTGCGAGGGCTTTCTCTAGTTGCGGCGAGCGGGGGCCACTCTTCATCGCGGTGCGCGGGCCTGTCACTATCGCGGCCCCTCCCGTTGCGGAGCACAGGCTCCAGACGCGCAGGCTCAGCAGCTGTGGCTCACGGGCCCAGCTGATCCACGGCATGCGGGATCTTCCCAGACCAGGGCTCGAACCCACGTCCCCTGCATTGGCAGGCAGACTCTCAACCACTGCGCCACCAGGGAAGCCCCAGGGAGAGAATTTTAAGAAGAGATAGTGAAGGAATGAAGCTGGGTGGAGACCTGGGTCTCCTAAGCTGGCCTGTGTTTCATGTCAGAACCTCTTCCGTCTGGACTGTGGCTGTGACCTGCAATGTACCCCCGAGGCGTCCCCCTTTCCTCCATGACTCCACAGAGGTCCTTCCTCCCAAAGTCCCTTTATACCCCCCGCCCACACTGTCACCCACGTCCGGCTATGGGTGGCAACGATCGGGAGTACAGTGAACATGAACTCTAGCCCTCTCCCTGACCAGCTGTGTGCCCTAGGATAAGTCTCTTCCTCTCCCAGGGCCTCAGTTTCCCCACTTGTAAGATGAGAGGTTGCATTAGATGATTTTTTAAGACACAGTGAGCTCTCAAATTTTATGAATCAATGAATTTTAAAGAATCTACTGTTGCCATCACGCTATCATTCTGTATTGATATTTGGTTTAATTTAATGAAAAATGTAAACTTTTTCCTTAGTTGTGAGATGTGAAAGTCCCGGTGACTTGAATGACCTTGTCTTCCTTTCCTGTAGGGTAACCCCATCTTCAGCATGTGTGGTTGCCCGAGTATTTGTTTACACATTAGACTATGAAGTCTTTGGGGACAGGGAGTGTGGCTCATCATTTCCAGTCTCTGATCTGAGTTGACATAAGTGAGTGTTTGCTGCTTAAGTGGGGAAGATCCCCAAGGCTGGAGTAGGCTGGAATTCACCATAATAAGGTTGAAGACTATCTGTTATATAGCTTTTCCAGACGTGTTATATGTTTTTTTTTCCAGCAGCATTTTTATTTATTTTATTTTATTTTATCTTTTTTATTAGTTATCCATTTTATACATATTAGTGTATATATGTCAAGAGTTATATGTTTTTAATCAGAGGTGTACTACCTATGCTCACTGAGACCCAGATAACAAATTCAAGTTAAGCTCCCAGCCCTGCCAAAGCCTGGGGAAATGCTGGTTATAACCGATATGACCACATGGTGGCAGCAGAGGAGAGGGAACGAATTTTTTGTGTGTGTGCTGTTAAATCAGCAGAGCCACAGACTTTGGGACCTGTGGGTGATGTCTAGCACCATATACGAATCATTTTATTTACTTATTTTCTTTCTTTCTTTTGGGGGGCTGCTCCACGGGCCTGTGGGATCTAAGTTCCCCGACCAGGGACTGAACTTGGCCGTGGCAGTGAAAGCCCAGAATCCTAACCACTAGGCCACCAGGAACTCCCCGAATCATTTTAGAGAATTCGTTTTTAGGAAAGAGACCCAGAAAGTACCACATTCACATGCTTTATTAATGAGTAATGAAAAAAAAATAAATATAGTTTCATGAATAAACACACATACACTTAACTTTCATATTATGCTCAGTTAAGGCTGAGGGAAAGTCTGGCCGGGAAGAGAAGAGGAAAGCAGTGGACACCCACCAATCCCAAGTCCAGAGTCCCAAGGACCTCAGGTCAGAACACAGCGTTTGTGTCCAAATCCCAATCCTGATGACTTCTTGTCTCTGTCTCCTCTGCTTGTGGTGATGTGAGTGACCAACATGTATTTTGACTTACTTTGTGCCAGGTCATTGTTCTAAGCACTTGGTATGTATTTTCTTAGATAATTCTTGTAACAACCCCTGAGAGATATTATTACCCTCATTTTACAGTTAAGCAATTTGCCCAAGGTCAATCACCTAGTAAATAGTAAAGTCAGGACTTAAACCCAGGACTTGGAGTTCAGGAGTCAGGATCTTAGTACTGTTTGGCAACCTTTCCTACGAACAGGCTTTAATAATGTTCACCCAGAAAGACTTCTGGAAAGAGATGAGGGGTGCCTGTCCAATGGTTGGTGTTATGGACTGAATCGTGTCCACCCTAAAGCCCTAACCACCCCCCAAATGTGACCGTAGTTGGAGACAGGGCCTTTCAAGAGGTAATTAAGGTAGAATGAGGTCATAAGGGTGAGGCCCTAATCTCATATGACTGGTGTCCTTATAGGAAGAGGAAAAGGCACCAGAGCAGGAAGAGAGCTCTCACCAGAAACCAAACCTGATGGCACCTTGATCTTAGATTTCCAGCCTCCGGAACAGTGAGAAATAAATGTCTACTATTTAAGCCACCCACTCTATGGTATTTTGTTATAGTAGCCAAAGCTGACTAAGACACTGAATCCCCATAATTTCTACAAATTCAATAGAGAAGAGAGAAATACGATACCTCAAACTTATTTCAAAGGAGAGTTGGCAAGTGGATGGCTGTTAGCAGAACCGATACCATCTTGGGCACTTACAGTTTCTCCTGTCCTTCCGCCGACCCTACCCAGGGCTCTACTGTGCAGTGAATCGCTTCTCTGTCGTCAAGGGCTTTGGATGTAATAGATATTGTTTAATAATCATTAGGACCAGGTAGCCGCTATGCTCTGTTAGTCCCCAAACAATGATGAAAAATTCCCTGATGTGTTCCCAGCACCCATGTAGCTAGTTACTCATTTATAAATCTTAACGTAGGAATGCACATCCTGTTTCCAAGCACCTACTCCCATGCCCTAGGTTAACTATAAATTGTCCTAATGGCCCTTTGGTGGTGCTGGGTTCAGCTTCCAATGCTTTTGGATCATTTTCTGCCTGATCCCACCCTGTGAGTAAGTTACCTACATTAAACTGATGTGTTGATTATTTGGAACTGCCTGCCTCGTTTTTCGGTCTCAAGATGCCTTCTCAGTTTGATGGGTACTTTTCGTTCCCTCTGCATCCTCCAACAGTAGGAATCACAGAAACCTCTTCTCTCCAGTGTTCATCATAACTGTCCATGTTTTCCAGAGTTGTATATTTCCTACAGCCTTCATGTCACCTCTGAACACTTCCCAACCAGTTCAGACTTTTTAAAAGCAGGGATGCCAAATCCCTTTTGGCAATCTCAAGTTTTACATGATTTAGGTCAGTGATTCTATTGGTGTGCCCCGCAGACCACCTGCATCAAAATCACCCAGGGTGTTTATTCAAAACTCAGTCCCATCCCTGGTGGTGCAGTCGTTAAGAATCTGCCTGCCAATGCAGGGGACAGGGGTTCGAGCCCTGGTCGGGGAAGAACCCACATGCCGCAGAGCAAGTAGGTCCATGTGCCACAACTACTGAAGCCTGCACACCTAGAGCCCGTGCTCCTCAACAAGAGAAGCCACTGCAATGAGAAGCCTGCGCACCGCAACGAAGACCCAATGCAGCCAAACAAAAGCAAAAACAAAAACGCAGTCCCAGCCCTCACCCAGGCCCTACTGATTCAGAAAGTTTGGGGGTGGAGAGGAGAATGTGCATTTTAATAAGCGTGCCATGTGAGTCTGATGCGTGGTCAGTAGATTTGGATAAGAAACGGGTGAGGGGAGGGCTTTTACTTTTTTCGTTTCAGCCCAGAGACAGATCTGTGCTCAAATAATGATTCTACCACTTTCTAGTTTGGAGCCTTGGGCAAGTTACCTCCCCGAGCTGCAATTTCCTCATCTGTAAAATGAGCATAATAATGTGTGCTGCACAGATTTTTATGAGGATCAAATGATACGATGAGTGCAAAGCCACCAACACCAAATCTGGTCTATATTTAGTAAACTTCCTACCTTGTCATTGTGGTTTCCGAGGTCTGTGGTCACTTGATTTCGTGATATGTGTGGTGATGGTCTTGGTCGTGGGTTCACCAACTCTCAGTTGTTCTGTGTTTCCTAGAGAGAGGAAGGGGTGGGATGGTGGTGTCTGTCTATGTGTGGGGTCTGGCTACTTGCCAAATAGGCTGACTTGATCAGTTTTGCTCATTTAATCCTTCCAGCCTTTGCCAATTTCCATTTCCCTTCCCAGGAGGGAAGAGCAGAAAATGTTCCAGGGTAGGATGAATCTGAGCGTGGGAGTGATTACAAAGTCCCCCAAGAAGGCAACCAAGAGATGACCCTGACTCTCTACAAAGAAAAAATGGATCTCGTTATGAGATTTGAAAGGGGGAGGAATGGCTCTTACTTCCAGGGTTCCTCCTCAAATGGAAAGACATGACTAATTCCCTCAAAGAATCCTCGGTAGATTGGCAGAGCCTTGAGGGCAGAAACATGCTCAGAACAAGAATGTAAATCCCCCAAAACAAAGAGAGAAAGCAAGTGTGCGTTGGCAGCTCAGTCCTCAGGGCATTGAAGGGGCCGGGATGTGCTCCACTGGAGACAGAGGCAGGTAGCAGAAACGGTTATGGGAGCTTCATCGGCTTGCTGTTACTGTGTAACACATCACTCCCAAAACTCAGTGGCTTAATATTTTCACTCCAGTGTCAATGGGACAGCCTGGGCTTGTTCTTGTGTTTTGCAGGTCAGCTGGGGGCTCTGTTCTGCGCTGGTCTTGCCTGGGCCACCTTGACTGGAGCAGCTCTGCTCTGTGTGCGTTTTATTCTCTGCTAGGGACCGTTGGGATAGCTGAGCTTGTCCTTCTCATGACAAAGAGAGAAACACAAGAGAACAAGCCCAATACCTTAGCTTCTTTTCATGCCTGTGTCATGCCTCCTAATATCTTATTGGCCAAAGCAAGTTGGATGGCTGAACCCAGAGTCAGAGATGGAAGGCAAAGTTATGTGGCCAAGGATTCGGGGATGGGTGAACTGGAGCTATTAATGTCAGCTATCAGAATCCTCAACTCTCCCTTCAGTGACTCCCAATCTCCAGTCATTGCTCCCTCTTTGATGCTTCTATAATCTGCATTGCAGTTATGTATGTGAGGGCAAGGACTGTCTATAGCCCTAGTACCCAGTATGTAATCATAACAGAGAGAGAGAGAGAGACAGAGAGAGAGAGCAAAAAAGGAAGGAAGTAGGAACACAAGCAACAAAAAAGAGAAAACAGGGCAGGCACATCAGGGTAAAGGGAGCAGAGGAAACAGGACAAAAGAGACACGAAAAGGGTAAGTTAGCGAAGCACCCCTGGTTCAGAGTGAGTTGAATTGCTTGCTGATAAACAGCTTCTTGGAATATTGATCCGTTCCTAATATATTTTTTTTTTAAATTATTTATTTATTTATTTTATTTATGGCTGTGTTGGGTCTTCGTTTCTGTGTGAGGGCTTTCTCTAGTTGTGGCAAGCGGGGGCCACTCTTCATCGCGGTGCGCGGGCCTCTCACTATCGTGTCCTCTCTTGTTGTGGAGCACAGGCTCCAGACGCGCAGGCTCAGTAATTGCAGCTCACGGGCCTAGTTGCTCCGCAGCATGTGGGATCTTCCCAGACCAGGGCTCGAACCCGTGTCCCCTGCATTGGCAGGCAGATTCTCAACCACTGCGCCACCAGGGAAGCCCCGTTCCTAATATTTTAAAGCAGTCATTTTCACAATGAGAAAGAGTCTTTATGTTTTAATTTTCACGTCTAATGGCTGCATTTTCCCTGTGGCAGCCCTTGCATGAAAGAAGACTTGGGTTATAGAAATTTTTTTGGTCCCCTGAGGAGTAATCAATTTACCATGTATGATCAGAGCCTCTTTCACTACTAAGATCTCTCCAGTTGCTGTACTTCTGGAATGAAGGCTGAAACTTTATAATGCAGAAAGATTGCATTAGAAACGAGGCTGGAAAGGCAGACTCACATTCTTTTCTTGAAATGTAATTGTTTATTTTTTCTGGATGACGTGGTTCCTAGCGCTACATATTATCGGAATAAACTGAAGGGTTGGTGATATCAGTGCTGAGAGGGTAGGCTAGATTGATTCTGAAATGGTGAGAAGTCATTTCAGGACAACGTCAGGGCATGTGGTGGGTGAAGAGAAGCAGATTTCCTTGTGCAGCTCAAAGTCCTTCTGAAGAGGGACTGCAAATGCCGTGGAGCTGAAGCAACCTCCCTGGGATAAGTGTCATCTCTTCCAAGGGAACCGCTTGGAAGTGAGTCAATCATTTGCATACCTTTGCTTAAGGTGTTAAAAATTATTCATGTGAAAAAGATGCAGGGATAATTCTTCAGTGGATTTACGAACTCTTTAGTGGTTTTTCTGGACTGGGGATGGGGCAAGGATTCCTCTTCTTACCTCCAGGTCAGTATCATTTTTTAGGGCTTCCTGAAGTAAAACAAGAGGCCAGATCTAGGTGGGGGTGGGATGGGAATGGGGCCTGGGGACGCATAGGCCTGGTGACTGTGGCTATTTATGTGCCCACCATTCCCCTCTCTTGCCTGTCTTAGTGGGGGTCTGGAACTGACCAGGCATCATCTAGCCCAGCACCTGGCACATAGAAGATGGTCAATAACTATTTATTAACTTGAATTGAGTGACGGTTTGTGGTGTGGTAGAGAGAGCATGATACTGAGAGTCAGGAGAACTGGGACTTAAATTGGCTGGTGGAGCAAACGAGGACAAGCCTCCTTTCTTCTCCGAGCCACAGTTTCCCTACATTCAAAGTGGGGATTTCTCCCTGGGCCATCGTGAGACCTGAGAGCCCTTGTGATGCTGGTCACAGTCATCCCGTAGAAGGCACTGACCATGCTGGGGCGGAGACCGCGTGTCTTGGTCAGAGGCCAAGGGCAGAAGCCAGGCTGTGCTACAACGTGGGTGGTGGGGACCACCCCTGCAGAGCTGTGGCCTCTTTTGGGGGTTGACATCTGAGCAGGATGACCAAGTCAAGGCTGGCAGCCCAGAAGAAAGAAGCATTGACCATCCCCTGAGCCCAGAGGGCCCCTTTCCCCTTACACAGAAATATCACCTGGAAGGAGACCAGATGACAGACAAGGTGACAGCATAGCACATGCATATTCTCTGTCCAGCTTCTAGAGACACAGAGAGAACTCAGGCAAGGTCCCTGATGGCCAGGAGATGACCCACATTACGCCATAGGGCGGGGCTGATGGTGCAGGTGTTGAATGGGTGATAAGCATCACGACCAGTGTGTTTGTGAAACTTTAGAGAGGCGGAGGGAGGAAGCAGTTGCAGGGCTATTGATAGAGTAGTGAGGATCTGGCATCAACCTGGGCCTGGGGGTGCGGGTGGAAGGAAGGTGGACCAGGAAGGGATGGTCTCATGTTATTGCAGGACCGAGCGACGGGGTGCTGGCGGGCTGAGCCATTGACTCGGTGTGACCCGGGCAGGTCCCTTAACCACTCTGGGTCTCAGTTTCCCAATTTATCAAGTGAAGGGGTTGACTTAGATCAGGGGCCCCTCAGGGCAGTGAGGAAGAGCATTGGGGAGGCTGAGAAGATGGGCTCCAGGCCTCTGACCCTTGTTCCATCTACACTGTACAGCTTTTCCCCCTTCATTTTGGATAGTATGTTTCTGGGTAAGATTTCATTGAAGAAAAGAGTTGTGGTTTTCTGTTTTTTTTGTTTTCTAAAGCCACTGGCCTACAGACCTTTAAGTTTCCTTTCAGACATAAACAGCGTAGGATAGCAGTTCCAGGGCCAGGTGGTGGCAGGCTTGTTAGTGGGAGCTGGGAGGGACAGCTACCCCAGCCCTAGGACCTCTGCAGCCGTCCTCCTCTCTAGAAAGGGGGCTGGGGAGGAGAGGCTGTCTGGGGTGGTGGAGTGGGTACAGATTTCTGGGAAAGACGGACAGAAAAGCTCCTGCTTCGTAAACCTGTTTGGTAAAAATTTGGGCACACTGTGAGGGCCTTTCCGACCCCAAAACGGGTCCTCACCTGAGACAGTACACCTGCCCTGGTCTGGGGTTTCTTCCTGCAAGTTCTTCCACTGAGGCTCCCAAACCCGGGGCCTGAATTCTATGGGGCCCTGTGAAAATACACCTGTGGGACCTGAGGAACAGAAGAGTTTGCTCTGGCTCTGCTACTGACTAACTCAGCATCTTTGAGCCTCCGTTTCCTCACTCGTAAAGTGGCAATAAAAGTACCCACGCTTTTTGTGGGTGAAAATAAGTGAAGTGCAGGGACTTCCCTGGCGGTCCAGTGGTTAAGACTCCACGCTTCCAATGCAGGGGGTGTGGGTTCGATCCCTGGTCAGGGAACTAAGATCCCACATGCCTCGTGGCCAAAAAATAAAAATTAAAAAAAAAAAATGAAGTGCTGACATACTATAAAAACTTAAAAAATTACCTCTTCCATCTGCCCCTAATACCCGTGCCCCGTCCCTTCTCTGCCTTGCTTAATTTAGTTCAATTTATTGATTTACGGTTCATGCCTAAAGCATGTGCTCCTAGCACAGAATGCCAGGGGTAGCTGAACGGGCAGCATCACAGCAAACAAGTACAAGAACAAAGGGTTAGACAAGTGGACAGCTTCTAAGTACTCATGAACATAAAAACTACAGTCATTTATTCATCTCAGATTCCCAGAGTGCCTCCTATGTGCCAAACTGGGTTCACTGGGTGAGGTCAACCCCTGACACATGGGTATGTGAATTTTTGTCTCTGTCTCAGACAGTTGAGAAGAAGTCAGTGTTTTGAGAAAACATGGTGCTGTGATGGAAAACAAAGTGCCAATTCCCCAGAGCAAGACCTGGGTGGCATAGCCTCCCGTATAGCTTTAAGCCGCATACAGCAGAAAGTGGTAGCATGCATTCTCCCCAAATGCCTGGGAGTGACTGTTAGGAGAGGGCATGATGTGGCCGAAAGGGCCCAGGTTTTGCCACCTAAAAATGGTGTAAACTTAGGAAGGTCAAATCTAACTTTGAGCCCCAGTTTACTTGTCTATGAAACTGGGTCATAAAATCTGCTTGCCTGGTTGTTGTGGAATAAAATCAGATCGGGCAAGGATCTGCTTTATGGTAGCACTTGGAAAGGGATCTCCATTATTACGGTTTTGGGAAAAGCACAGAGTGGATGATCGCATTCATGAGTGTCACTGTGGGAGATGCAGTCTGTCCTTGGTGGGGTCCAGGCCTCAGGAGTCACCAGCTGAGATCTTTTGCCGAGTGAAAAGGGCTCTGAGCACCCCCTGCACATCGTGATTCCGGAGACTGTAGATGACAGGGTTCAGCATAGGCGTGATGACAGTGTACATGACGCTGGCCACTCGGCCCCGCTCGGCCTCATATCGGGACATGGGCTGGAAGTAGACAGCAATGACTGTCCCGTAGAAGCGGCCCACCATGGCCAGGTGGGAGCCACAGGTGGACACAGCCCGGAGCTTCCCTGTGGCTGAGGGCAGCCGGAGCACCGCAGCTGCGATGGCCCCGCAGGAGGCGAGAATGAGCAGGAAGGGAGTGACTACCACCGCGGCACCCTCAGTGAAGATGAGCAGTTGGATGTGGCGGGTGTCAGAGCACGAGAGCCTTAAGAGAGGCTGGTGGTCACAGAAGAAGTGGGGCACTTGGTGGGAGGCACAGAAGGACAGGTTGGCCATAAGCAGGATATGCAGGAGGGAGTGGACACGGGACACGAGCCACGCAGTCCCCACCAGGGCTGTGCACACAGCCCGGGACATCCTCGTGGCATAGTGGAGGGGGTGCCGGATGGCCACGTAGCGGTCATAGGCCATGGCAGCCAGGAGGCAGCTGTCAGTTACACCCAGGGCAAAGAAGAAGTACATTTGGGTCAGGCAGCCAGCCAGGGAGATGGAGCGGTCATGGCCATCAGGTTGGCCAACAGCTTGGGTACAGTGACGGAGGTAAAGCAGAGGTCAGCAAAGGACAGATGGGCCAGCAGGAAGTACATGGGTGCATGAAGGGTTGGACTGGCTCGGATGATGGCCACAATGAGTCCATTACCCAGGATGCCCCCCAAATACAGGACCAAAAATAGGACAAAGAGAGGCCGCCGCTGTCCAGGACTTGTTGTTAGTCCCAGTAGGGTGAATGCGGCTCCTTCTGAAGTCTCATTGGCAGCATCCATGGCTGGGCTGCTTCTTTGCCTGGGACCCCAGGGGTTCCTTTCTACTGCTGAGTCATCTCCCCAGTGTCAAAGGAAAAGGGTGAAGGGCCACTAAGTTGCTCAAGCCTTTCTGGCCATGAGGGAAATCATGGGTTTGGAGTCAGACAGCCGTGTTGCTACACACAGGTGTGGACCATGTGCAAATCATTTGTCCTCCCTGAATCTTCTTCCTTTCCAGGCCTTAGGTTCCCCATCAGTAAAGTAAGGGAGCTGAACCAGGTGACCTTGAAGGCTGCTTCCAACTTGGTTACTTTGTGATTTGAAGCAAAAACAGAACAAAAACATTGCCCAGGATGTGGACCAGAGAAGGAAGAAAACACAAAAGAAAAGATCCAACAGAGAGAGGATCAAAATCAGGGAGAGATTTGACCAATGGGCATTTATTTCAGGAAAGTCAGAGTGGAAAAGAAAACCCAGATGGAAGCAAGGAACTTATCAAAGAAATAAAAATTCCAAACATTAAGGGCACACATATATTGAAATGAATGTAAACCTACAGCACCCAAATGCAAACATGATGTTTTAGAACACTGAGGGTCAAAAGAAGAAGCCGTCACTCCCAGGGATGTGCAGATCTGATGATGTTCAGATACCCAGACTACCATCCAGTGTGTCATCAACAGTAGACGATGGGATGCAGTCGAGCAATATCATCAAATTCTGAAGAAAAAAAAGATTTTGAACCTAGAATTCTATCCTAAACCAAAATATTAATCAAGTATGAGAAAGGAATAAAGAAATTTTCAGACTTGCAAAACAAAAAAAACAAAAAAAGAACCAAAGAACCTGGATGACTCCCTGTATCCCTGGAAAACTCTTCCCATGAAATCAAACACTTACAGCATCAAACAGATGCACACGCTTTATGGGAAACTCATGCAGACAGATGGATACACCTGCCAGATGCAGAGACTTGACTCTTAAGGACAGAGGCAACTTGTTTCAATGCCTCCATTTTTTCCTGTCTGAATCTCACTGCAGAAATCTTGGATGATTCTCCAAGAGGGGGGTCTTAAAAGGAGAGGGATTTTAGGATAGGTTTCCTGAAGGCTATGCTGAGGCCATCTCTGCAGGAGAATGATCTCTTAATTTCTTTTCACATCCTTCTCTCTATTAAAATAAAACAAAGACCCTTCCTACCCTATTGTCTTCCTTTTCCTCCTCCATTGGGTAAGAAGAATTTCTGGCTTTGGATCCCTGGAGAACATTTTTTTCTCAAATTTACAACCATGTCCCACTGTCCAGGAAGGTAAGAGGATTGGGGTGAGAGGGTAAGATGGAGTGGGAAAGCTTGCTTACGAATTGGCTTTTTCAGAAACTGGACCTACTCTGACCCGTGTTTAAATTGGTCTCAATAAACATTCAAATACACGGAGCTGTTTGCAGAAACATTCATCTGTAATCACAAACACACCGGTGCAGGCATGCGGGCATGTGCAGCCTCCAGCTGTGCTCTGCAAATACACAGGCACGATCGATCGCATACAGAAATGTGGACACTGACATCTGAGTAAGCAGACAAGTGTAACCACAAGACCCACAGACCCAGACCATCCTACACATAAACAGAGGGTCCAAAACAATCACAGAATAGCACTGAGGCCAGAGGGTGACGCTCATTTACAGACTCCTGTTCACGGGGGCTCCTGGCAGCATGCACAGCTACTGGGCCATGCACGTTCACGCTTCCTCTGAGCACGTAGTCTGTGTCAGCTCTCTACCAGTGCCCGACCACCCCATCCCGGCACACCCTGTCACACCCCGTCACACAATCTCATCTTCCGGCACAGCCCCAGGGGCCCACGGCCTCGCAACTCCACACACACGGCTACACTCACATAGGCTCATGCTGGGTCACAGCAGAGACATGCCACCCTAGAGGGGCACGTCCGTATACACACCACCTCCCCCTCCCCCAGTGATGCCATCGGGCGGTGATGGGAACGCACAGTCTCAGCCTCACACAAACAGCCCCCGCTCTCACACTCACATGTACAGCTCATGCCCACAGCCACGTTCAAGAGGATAGATTCGTACACTCTCCAGCCTGGCCACTTGCCCCGAGTGTACCTTCCGGCTTCTCCACATCACGGGAGGGAGCAGCAGGGAGGACCAAGCGTAGCCCGTCACTGAAGGGTCTGGGGAGGGAGCTAGTGGCCACACGTATGGGGTTTGGGGCCTTGGGAGCACCTCAGCTTCTCCCAGCGACAGCACCCCTTCCCCTGGCCCTCATTCCTGTGGTGGGAGGCAGCCTGGCTCTGGGGCTTGTTATTCTTTCTCTCTAGGGCCCAGTTTGATGGGGGTAGGGGTGGTTGGTGCCACCTTCAACTCGGGGGACCCTCAGGAGCCCCGTGCATCGTGAAACTACTGCTCCCCGGTCCCTGTCTTGTGGAGGCCAGAGCTGACTCCTGAGCCCCAAGTCCGGGGTTTACAGCAGTAGCTTCTGGAGCCAACTGTTTTGTCCCCTCAGCTGTTGCCGAGGCTTCTTGGAGGAAGTGTAAGAGTGTGGGAGGGATTGTGCCTCTGAGGACTGTGGCAATAATATGCCTGAGTGACTGTGGTGTGTGTGTGTGTGTGTGTGTGTGTGTGTGTGTGTGTGTGTGATTGTATGCCTGGGTGTGAAATGATCATGTCTCTGTCAAACAAAATGTGTCTATGAGCTTGAGTGTGTGTCTGAATGTGCAGCTGTGCCTGTGTCTGTGTGGACGGCAGTGACAACCTGAGAGTGTTTCTTTGTGCATGAAGGTTTCCGATAGGGGATTGGGTCTGTGTTGCAGGGGCTATGTGTTCCCGTGTGTGTTTGTAACATTCCAGGTGGGAATGGCTTTGCATGACTCAGCGTCAGAACAACCATGAAGGGTGATTTTGAAGGTATGAACTTTCAATGATTCCCTGCTGCCTACTGAATAAAGTCCCAATCCCCCTACCTGATATCCAGCCCGTAGTGTGTCCTTCCCATCCCCAGATCTTCAATCTTCACACTTCTCTCCACTTCTTTCCCTACACATCTATCTCTAGCCAGTTAAATTGGTCTCGTTAGAGTCTTTTGTGCACACCGAGCTCATTTTACCTCTGTGCCGTTGTGTGTGCTTGTTTTTCCCCCACAGAATACCCCTTTCTTTCAATTCCCACCCATGCTGCAGGGTCCAACTGATTTTGTGCAATAAGTACCCAGTCTTCCCCATCCCAAACCTGCTTTTGTCCTAATTGCTTGTCTTAGTAGATGGTGTTGAAGGAGGTTTAAAAAGGGAAATATTTGATTAGAATTGGGGAGCTTTCCTGGGCCTCTCGCTTTGGGAACGAGGATCTGACTGTTTCTCTTCCTTTATCCTCCAGGTTGGGCTCTGTTATTGTCTTCCAGTGCCTCCCCTTCCCTCTTGTTTATTTTCTTATCTATCAAGTAGGTCCAGCATAGCAGCCTGAAACTTCACGTTTCCTCCGGTGAATGTGTAGGATTTATGTGATTATTTTATCTGACTGCTCCACAGATGCTAAACATGTGGAAGGACCCATGTACACCCTGTAGGGCCAAGATGATGGAAGGGACCATGTGCCTCTGGAAACTTTCCCTTGATTGTGGTGAGAACTGTATGTCATAAGAGCCCAAGAATTCATAACAAGAAGAAAAGACCACAGAGGAAGTCTCTGAGCATAAACATCATTGAATTGGGGGCAAACTTTCCATTCTCATTCCCATAGTTGCCAACTCTTCTGATAACGTCTCCAACCACTGTCATGGCATATGAGTTGTTATGGTGATAGGAGGAAAGAACTGGGAAAGGATTATACAAACTCGGGGTGGGGACTTTCCTGGTGGCGCAGTGGTTAAGAATCTGCCTGCCAATGCAGGGGACACGGGTTCGAGTCCTGGTCCGGGAAGATCCCACATGCCGCAGAGCAACCAAGCCTGTGCGCCACAACTACTGAGCCTGCGAGCCACAACTACTGAAGCCCACGTGCCTAGAGCCTATGCTCCGCAACAAGAGAAGCCACTGCAATGAGAAGCCCACGCACCGCAACGAAGAGTAGCCCCCACTGGCCACAACTAGAGAAAGACCCATTGCAGCCGAAAATAAATAAATAAGTAAGTAAGTAAGTAAGTAGATAAATAGATAAATTTATAAAAACAAAAACAAAAACTTGTGGTGGGAGAAGGGGTTTTAATTCATTTAAGCCTTTGGCAAAATGTGTCGAGTTTGGGATATTGTACCCTCTGCTCTCAACATGCAGGCTCATCAGGTAATAGGGTGACCAAACATCCTGGTTTGCCCAGGACTGAGGAGGTTTTCTGGATGTGGGACTTAGAGTTTTAAAAACTAGGACAGTTCTGGGCACACCAGGACAAGTTGGTGACCCTGTCAGGAAACGTAAAAATTCTCTAAGAATTGAGGAGATAGTAGAGTCCACATTCTTCTCTCCATTAGTCCGGGACCTCCAAGAAGACCATAGTTACTAAGGAGGGACCCAGTTCTGGTAACAAGGGGCATCACCTCCCCAGGGAGCCGGGATGAACCTTCAGTGTTCCTGCAGTCTAAGTACCCAGCAGCTGATTTCTCCTTGAAAGGAAGTTGGAGTGGTGAGGCCAGCCCCTGGCTGGGACCCAAGGGACAGACTACATGGGGAGCCTATTAGGGGGTGACAATGAAGCATTGTTTGAGTCCCATACCTTGCCACCCCAGGCCTCATCGCAGCCGAAATCAGGAGGAGCTGGAAAGGGGACGAGACAGGAGCTGACATCTACTCTGACCATGCTCTACCTCTCCCTGGAAGCACCTCTCATAACTCCTGGGCTCCACTCCTGTCCTGCTCTTGCATGAAGGGGCTTCATGGGCAGAATGCAGTGCCTTGGGCCTTGCCCATGTGCACCTGAGTCAGGGAGACAAAGAAAATCTGTCAAAACTGTAAACTCTGGGTGGATAAAAATCCCAGGAGTCCTGGATCTGAAGGGTCCAGCATGACCTGGAGCACTGTGGTTGTCTTTGCCCAAGAGGTTTATGGAATTTCCTCTCCAGACCCCAACTCTGCCTCTGGAGGTTGTAATCTTAACACAAAGCCGTCTACACTACCTGACCACGTGCTAATCTGAGCAAACACATAACCCTCAATGAAACTTAAATCCACCAATAATTAGCTCCGACTCTTAAGCTTTAAGAAACATCAACCATTATCCATAATCCTAAATATGTCTTAAAGTGACCCCAAACATGTTGATTTGATATTCAAAATACTCTTCTTATGCCTTACTTTCATCTAGTTCTGAACCTAGGGTAACTGTAATAATAACTAGACTGTGACTTAAGCTTATCACAAACGTTATCCACATACCAACCTAACTTAAATCTAACAGAGCTCTAACATGAACTAAACTGTAACTCAAATTTAATCTAGCAATTAAAAAGAAACCTGAATTCTCATCTTAAGTAGTCCTGCCCTTTAACACTAACTATAAAATATTTCTAACATTTCTTTTTTTTATATTGAAGTACAGTTGATTTACAATGTTGTGTTAGTTTCAGGTGTACAGCAAAGTGATTCAGTTACACACACATTCTTTTTCAGATTCTTTCCCCTTATAGCTTATTATAAAATATTGAGTATAGTCCTCTGTGCTATATAGTAGGTCCTTGCTGGCTATCTATTTTATATATAGTAGTGTGTACATGTTATTTCTAATATTTCAAATAAGAGCTCAAATTTATCCAAACCCTTACTCCTAAATTTATCCCCAATCCACTATTAATTAGAATCAATCCAAATTGTAAAATTTACATAATTTTAATTCAATCCTAAATTTGTCCATTTGTAACCTAACCCTGGCTTTACCCTAACTCTAACCCTAGTCTTAGCCATAACATGAACGCTAACCATATTCTAACCATAACCATAATTCTGATCCTTTCCTAATCTCTATCACAGCCCTGAAATAAATTAATCTTGGTCAAATTCTAACCCAACTATAGGATTTTAGGAATGAGCTCATGTATATGTTCTGGTGCTGCTTAGCCATTGTCCTGAGAGATGGAATATGTAGGCTAATAGGGAAGGATATTTGCCTCACCAGATTCCATCCCATTCTGTGGCATGAGTGGGTTCTGAAGATGTTCTCTTGGGGTCAAGGTGAGCAGAAGCAGACTCACTGGTCATGAAGGACCTCAGAAGAGCAAGAATCTAGAAACACTTGCAGCCAATACGGCTCTTACCTGGTGTTTCTGGGAATCATCCTCTTAGAAGTTCAAGTGGCAAATAAACTTAGTTACTGCACCTGGCGACATGCAGGAACTTCCATGTTTTGAACATCGAGGAACCTAAGGCAGCTCAACAGCAGATTAACTTGATCTTGATTCTGGCGCTGGGTCTAGATTACTCCAGGTTCCTGTCTGCTGTCTGTAAGCTTCAGTTTCTCCCCTTTTCTCCACCTCAAACAATGACAAGAGACACCCAGCCAGAGGAACCTCCACCTTTACCCACAGTGACCGGGCCTGGGAAGAGCTCTCCTCATCTCTTCAGAGTCAGTCCTAACCAGCCTCTCGGACCTCGCACTCGTGCGCCGGCCCCGGACAGCAGCAGTGCTTCCAGTTCCTTCTGAGCACCTCCTCGACCTCTTTGTTGTGGAGGCTGTAGGTGAGCGGGTTGAGAGCTGGGATGACGAGGGTGTAGAACACAGATGCCATCTTGTCGGTGCCCAGGGTGTAGCTGGAGCTGGGGCGCAGGTTCATGAAAATGAGTGTCCCGTACAGCACGGCCACGGCCGGGAGGTGGGAGCCACAGGCAGAGGCTGCTCGCCGTCGGCCCTTGGCCGAGTGCATGCTGATCACGGCTCCGGCAATGAACCCGAGGACACGGCGATAGCCGACACGGTGGCTTTCTGGATGAAGCCACAGACGACGAAGAGGAGGAGTTCACTGAGACTGGTGTCGTTGCAGGAGACGGCCAGCAGTGGAGGGATATCGCAGAGGAAGCTGTTCACCTCCCGAGAGCCACAGAAGCTCAGGCGGAAGGTGAAGGTCGTGTGGACCACGGCACTCACTGCCGCACCCAGGCCTGATGCTGCCAGCAAGACCAGACACAGACGTCGCGACACGGCGGTGGTGTAAAGAGGGTTTCCGATGGCCACACCGTGGTCATAGGCCATGGATGTCAACAGGCAACACTTAGCATCCACCAGCCCTGTAAACAAAAACATCTGGAGGGCACAGGCTGCATAAGGGATGGTGATGCAGGGCAACAGCTGGTCCACGAGCATCTTTGGACAGATGGCGGAGGAATAGCAGGCATCCAGCAGGGAGAAGTTGGCCAGGAAGAAGTACACGGGTGTGTGGAGCTGGGCGGCCACGTAGACTAGCAGCACCATGCCCACATTTCCCAGCAGGCTCACCAGGTAGACGGGCAGGAAGATCAGGAAG